>NC_089845.1:162597246-162898496 GCF_035609145.1 Eleutherodactylus coqui
AATGTAAATAGAGACCTTCCAAAAGACAAGGAGCAATGGTGGCAGAGGAGCAGCAGGTGAGTGGAGAGGTGATGTTGAAGCTGAACTCGCATGTTTAAAGTTGAATAAGGCGATGAGTCCAGATGGCATCCACCTCACAGTTCTTAAAGGGGTTGTCCCGCGAAAGCAAGTGGGGGTATACACTTCTGTATGGCCATATTAATGCACTTTGTAATGTACATTGTGCATTAATTATGAGCCATACAGAAGTTATTCACTTACCTGTTCCGTTGCTGGCGTCCGCGTCTCCATGGTGCAGTCTAATCTTCAGCGTCTAATCGCCCGATTAGACGCGCTTGCGCAGTCCTGTCTTCTGTCTTCTGAATGGGGCCGCTCGTGCCAGAGAGCGGCTCCTCGTAGCTCCGCCCCGTCACGTGTGCCGATTCCAGCCAATCAGGAGGCTGGAATCGGCAATGGACCGCATAGAAGACCTGCGGTCCACCGAGGGTGAAGATCCCGGCGGCCATCTTCACAAGGTAAGTAAGAAGTCACCGGAGCGCGGGGATTCGGGTAAGTACTACCCGTTTTGTTTTTTTTTATCCCTGCATCGGGTTTGTCTCGCGCCGAACGGGGGGGCTATTGAAAAAAAACAAAACCCGTTTCGGCGCGGGACAACCCCTTTAAGAATGGCCAACGTTGTACCTGTCCATAATAAAGGTGCTAGAGAAGAAGCCATGAACTACCGGCCAGTTAGTCTGACATCTGTAGTAGTTACACCAACAGAAACTCCCCTGAATGAAGAGGATATCTGAGCACTCACTACTAACTGTTGGACCCTAAACAGCACGGTTTTACTGAGGGCAGATCATGTCAAATTAATCTCCCTGGAACATATTTATACCAAGTCTGTGAACAACCTACGTACCAAGGAAATGTTACCTGTATCCAGGTGACATTAAACTAGTTACCTTGGTACCCAATGGGTTGACGAGATGTTGGAAAAGATAGAAGATGATGTTTTAGTTATATGATCATCACTTATTTATTATTATGTTTATGTGTTTTGTGTTGGACCCCCTGTCTAGTTTATTCCTGGGTAGTAGACATTGTTTTAATGGTGTGTCTTTTAAGGGCCTTTAGGCCTCATGTCCACGGGCAAATTAAGGTTTTAAATCCGCAGCGTTTTTCCTGCACGTGGATCCGCACCCCATATGGATGCATTAGACACCCGCAGGTAGTTAAATACCTGCGGATGTCATTTTTCCCATCAGGCGTGGGTCCCACGTGCAGGAAAAAATCCGGACATGCTCCAGTTAGGTGCGGGTCTCCCGCGGGGACGGCTCCCGCAGGCTTCTATTAAAGCCTATGGAAGCCGTCCGGATCCGCAGGACACCCGCGCCTGAATTAAACTCACCTGCTCCGGGCAATGCAGGTCTTCCTTCCTTCGCAACCGGAAACTTCTTTCTTCGGCCCGGCACATGCGCGCGGCACGCAGCCGGCGTGCCGAGCACATCCGCCGGGCCGAAGAAAGAAGATCCAGCCGCGAAGAAGCAAAGACCTGCACGGCCCGCAGCAGGTGAGTTTATTCTTATTTTCAGCCCTCATGTCCGCGGGGCAGGAGGGACCCGCTACGGATTCTCCATGGAGAATTTGTAGCGGGCCTGATTTACCCCGTGGACATGAGGCCTTAGGGCGAGGTGTTTAGAGAGATTTATTTTAATATTCTTATTATTATACTATGCATTTATCATATATACTATAACACACCACGGTTAAGTGCTAGATACTACTACTTAGTCGTTTTAGAAAGGAGTGTAGATAATATATTAGATTATGATTTAATAATGTGGGATTTATATCATTATTAGAGATGAGCGAACACCAAAATGTTCGGGTGTTCGTTATTCGAAACAAACTTCCCGCGATGTTCGAGGGTTCGTTTCGAATAACGAACCCCATTGAAGTCAATGGGCGACCAGAACATTTTTGTATTTCGCCGATGCTCGCTAAGGTTTTCATGTGTGAAAATCTGGGCAATTCAAGAAAGTGATGGGAACGACACAGAAACGGATAGGGCAGGCGAGGGGCTACATGTTGGGCTGCATCTCAAGTTCCCAGGTCCCACTATTAAGCCACAATACCGGCAAGAGTGCCCCCCCTCCCAACAACTTTTACTTCTGAAAAGCCCTCATTAGCATGGCATACCTTTGCTAAGCACCACACTACCTACAACAAAGCACAATCACTGCCTGGATGACACTCCACTGACACTTCTCCTGGGTTACATGCTGCCCAACCGCCCCCCCTCCCCCCCACAGCGCACACCAAAGTGTCCCTGCGCAGCCTTCAGCTGCCCTCATGCCACACCACGCTCATGTCTATTTAGAATTGCGTCTGCCATGACGAGGGACCGCAGGCACACACTGCACAGGGTTGGCACGGCTAGGCAGCGACCCTCTTTAAAAGGGGCGGGGCGATAGCCCACAATGCTGTACAGAAGCAATGAGAAATATAATCCTGTGCCACCGCCATCAGGAGCTGCACACGTGGGCATAGCAATGGGGAACCTATGTGCCACACACTATTCATTCTGTCAAGGTGTCTGCATGCCCCAGTTAGACCGGGCTTTTTAATTCATAGACACAGGCAGGTACAACTCCCTATTGTGAAGTCCCTGTCGACCGACAGCATGGGTGGCTCCCTGGAACCCACCGGCAGTACACAAAAATATCCCATTGCATTGCCCAACACAGCTGAGGTAGTAATGTCGTGCGTAATACAGGTGGGCTTCGGCCCACACTGCATGCCCCAGTCAGACTGGGGTTCTTTACAAGTGGAAACAGATGCATTTATAATTCCCTGTGGACCCACTGCCTGGGTGGGTGCCAGGAAGCCACCGGCGGTACATAGAAATATCCCATTGCATTGCCCAACACAGCTGAGGTAGTAATGTGGTGCGTAATACAGGTGGGCTTCGGCCCACACTGCATGCCCCAGTCAGACTGGGGTTCTTTACAAGTGGACACATGTAGGTTACACTCCGTGTGCACCTACAGCATGGGTGGCTCCCTGGAACCCACCGGCGGTACACAAAAATATTCCATTGCATTGCCCAACACAGCTGAGGTAGTAATGTCGTGCTTAATGCAGGTGGGCTTCGGCCCACACTGCATGCCCCAGTCTGACTGGGGTTCTTTAGAAGTGGACACATGTAGGTTAAACTCCCTGTGGACCCACTGCCTGGGTGGGTGCCAGGAAGCCACCGGCGGTACATAGAAATATCCCATTGCATTGCCCAACACAGCTGAGGTAGTAATGTCGTGCGTAATACAGGTGGGCTTCGGCCCACACTGCATGCCCCAGTCAGACTGGGGTTCTTTACAAGTGGAAACAGATGCATTTATAATTCCCTGTGGACCCACAGCCTGGGTGGGTGCCAGGAAGCCACCGGCGGTACATAGAAATATCCCATTGCATTGCCCAACACAGCTGAGGTAACGTCAGCTGGAATGCAGGTGGGCTAAAAATTAATTTGATTACACTGTAGGCGAGGGCCCACAAAAATTGCTGTATCAACAGTACTAATGTACATCCCAAAAATTGGCTATGGCCAGCCAAGAGGGCAGGTGAAACCCATTAATCGCTTTGGTTAATGTGGCTTAAGTGGTAACTAGGCCTGGAGGCAGCCCAGTGTAACAAAAAATTGGTTCAAGTTACAGTTCCAACGCTTTTAAGCGCATTGAAACTTATAAACATTGTTCAGAAAAATTATTTGAGTGAGCCTTGTGGCCCTAAGAAAAATTGCCCGTTCAGCGTGATTACGTGAGGTTTCAGGAGGAGGAGCAGGAGGAGGAGGAGGAATATTAGACACAGATTGATGAAGCAGAAATGTCCCCGTTTTGGATGGTGAGAGAGAACGTAGCTTCCATCCGCGGGTGCAGCCTACGTATTGCTTACGTACCGCTGCTGTCCGCTGGTGGAGAACAGAAGTCTGGGGAAATCCAGGCTTTGTTCATCTTGATGAGTGTTAGCCTGTCGGCACTGTCGGTTGACAAGCGGCTACGCTTATCTGTGATGATTCCCCCAGCCGCACTAAACACCCTCTCCGACAAGACGCTAGCCGCAGGACAAGCAAGCACCTCCAGGGCATACAGCGCTAGTTCAGGCCACGTGTCCAGCTTCGACACCCAGTAGTTGTAGGTGGCAGAGGCGTCACGGAGGACGGTCGTGCGATCGGCTACGTACTCCCTCACCATCCTTTTACAGTGCTCCCGCCGACTCAGCCGTGACTGGGGAGCGGTGACACAGTCTTGGTGGGGAGCCATAAAGCTGGCCAGGCCCTTAAAGACTGTTGCACTGCCTGGGATGTACATGCTGCTCGATCTACGCACCTCCCCTGCTACCTTGCCCTCGGTACTGCGCCTTCTGCCACTAGCGCTGTCGGCTGGGAATTTTACCATCAGCTTGTCCGCAAGGGTCCTGTGGTATAGCAACACTCTCGAACCCCTTTCCTCTTCGGGAATGAGAGTGGGCAGGTTCTCCTTATAGCGTGGGTCGAGCAGTGTGTACACCCAGTAATCCGTTGTGGCCAGAATGCGTGCAACGCGAGGGTCACGAGAAAAGCATCCTAACATGAAGTCAGCCATGTGTGCCAGGGTACCTGTACGCAACACATGGCTGTCTTCACTAGGAAGATCACTTTCAGGATCCTCCTCCTCCTCCTCCTCCTCAGGCCATACACGCTGAAAGGATGACAGGCAATCAGCCGGTGTACCGTCAGCAGCGGGCCAAGCTGTCTCTTCCCCCTCCTCCTCATCCTCCTCATGCTCCTCCTCCTCCTCCTGTACGCGCTGAGAAATAGACAGGAGGGTGCTCTGACTATCCAGCGGCATACTGTCTTCCCCCGCCTCCGTTTCCGAGCGCAAAGCAGCTGCCTTTATGGTTTGCAGGGAATTTCTCAAGATGCATAGCAGAGGAATGGTGACGCTAATGATTGTAGCATCGCCGCTCACCACCTGGGTAGACTCCTCAAAATTACCAAGGACATGGCAGATGTCTGCCAACCAGGCCCACTCTTCTGAAAGGAATTGAGGAGGCTGACTCCCACTGCGCCGCCCATGTTGGAGTTGGTATTCGACTATAGCTCTACGTTGTTCATAGAGCCTGGCCAACATGTGGAGCGTAGAGTTCCACCGTGTGGGCACGTCGCACAGCAGTCGCTGCACTGGCAGCTTAAAGTGATGTTGCAGGGTGCGCAGGGTGGCAGCGTCCGTGTGGGACTTGCGGAAATGTGCGCAGAGCCGGCGCACCTTTCCGAGCAGGTCTGACAAGCGTGGGTAGCTTTTCAGAAAGCGCTGAACCACCAAATTAAAGACGTGGGCCAGGCATGGCACGTGCGTGAGGCTGCCGAGCTGCAGAGCCGCCACCAGGTTACGGCCGTTGTCACACATGACCATGCCCGGTTGGAGGCTCAGCGGCGCAAGCCAGCGGTCGGTCTGCTGTGTCAGACCCTGCAGCAGTTCATGGGCCGTGTGCCTCTTATCGCCTAAGCTGAGTAGTTTCAGCACGGCCTGCTGACGCTTGCCCACCGCTGTGCTGCCACACCGCGCGACACCGACTGCTGGCGACATGCTGCTGCTAACACATCTTGATTGCGAGACAGAGGAGGAGGAGGAGGAGGGTGCTTTAGTGGAGGAAGCATACACCGCCGCAGATACCACCACCGAGCTGGGGCCCGCAATTCTGGGGGTGGGTAGGACGTGAGCGGTCCCAGGCTCTGACTCTGTCCCAGCCTCCACTAAATTCACCCAATGTGCCGTCAGGGAGATGTAGTGGCCCTGCCCGCCTGTGCTTGTCCACGTGTCCGTTGTTAAGTGGACCGTGGCAGTAACCGCGTTGGTGAGGGCGCGTACAATGTTGCGGGAGACGTGGTCGTGCAGGGCTGGGACGGCACATCGGGAAAAGTAGTGGCGACTGGGAACTGAGTAGCGCGGGGCCGCCGCCTCCATGATACTTTTGAAGGACTCCGTTTCCACAACCCTATACGGCAGCATCTCAAGGCTGATGAATTTTGCTATGCGGACGGTTAACGTTTGAGCGTGCGGGTGCGTGGCGGCGTACTTGCGCTTGCGCTCCAACAGTTGCGCAAGCGACGGCTGGACGGTGCGCTGAACTACACTGCTGGATGGGGCCATGAGGCGGTAGTGCCTGTGTCCTGAGAGGGGGGTTGCATCTCAGTGGCAGGTTGGGGCACAGGGGGAGAGGCAGGGGTGCAAACCGGAGGCGCTGAACGGCCTTCGTCCCACCTTGTGGGGTGCTTGGCCATCATATGTCGGCGCATGGTGGTGGTGGTGAGGCTGTTGGTGTTGGCTCCCCGGCTGAGCTTTGCGCGACAAAGGTTGCACACCACTGTTCGTCGGTCGTCAGGCGTCTCTGTGAAAAACTGCCAGACCTTAGAGCACCTCGGCCTCTGCAGGGTGGCATGGCGCGAGGGGGCGCTTTGGGAAACAGTTGGTGGATTATTCGGTCTGGCCCTGCCTCTACCCCTGGCCACCGCACTGCCTCTTGCAACCTGCCATGCTGATGCCCTTGACTCCCTCTCTGAAGACCTGTCCTCCTGAGTAAGCGTTGCACACCAGGTGGGGTCAGTCACCTCATCGTCCTGCTGCTCTTCCTCCGAATCCTCTGTGCGCTGCTCCCTCGGACTTACTGCCCTTACTACTACCTCACTGCAAGACAACTGTGTCTGATCGTCATCGTCCTCCTCACCCACAGAAAGTTGTTGAGACAGTTGGCGGAAGTCCCCAGCCTCTTCCCTCGGACCCCGGGAACTTTCGAATGGTTGGGCATCAGTGACGATAAACTCCTCTGGTGGGAGAGGAACCGCTGCTGCCCAATCTAAGCAGGGGCCCGAGAACAGTTCCTGGGAGTGTTCCCGCTCCTGAGCAGGTGTCATTGTAGTGGAGTGAGGAGGCTGGGAGGAAGGAGGAGCAGCAGACAGAGGATTCGGATTTGCAGCAGTGGACGGCGCAGAACTGCGTGTTGACGATAGGTTGCTCGAAGCACTTTCTGCCATCCAGGACAGGACCTGCTCATACTGCTCATTTTCTAATAACCGTCTCCCGCGTGGACCCATTAATTGGGCGATGAATGTGGGGACGCCAGAAACGTGCCTCTCTCCTAATCGCGCAGCAGTCGGCTGCGACACACCTGGATCAGGAGCTCGGCCTGTGCCCACACCCTGACTTGGCCCTCCGCGTCCTCGGCCGCGTCCACGTCCTCTAGGCCTACCCCTACCCCTCAGCATGCTGTATTACCAGTGATTTGATTTCACAGGCAGGAAATAAATTGGCGCAAGACTGCAGCCAAATATAATTTTTTCCGTTTTTTGAAAACGAAAGGCCCCACTGCCTCTATTGAATGAATAATCTAAGTTTAATGACTGTGCTGTGGCCCTGCTAATGTGTCACAGAACGTGAGGGTAGCAGAGTTATTAACTCTGGCAGAGCTGGTATTTTTTTTCCCAATTAAGGAAAGCAAATGGCGAAGCCAGGAGTAAACCGTAGCTGGGTGCGTCTGATTTTTAAACGTTGCACACGCAGCCGACACGTGTCCACCGCCCTTAGGACGGACAGAGGCAGGACAAATAGAATTATTTTCAGTTTTTTTCCACCAAAAGGCAGCACTGCGTATATTCAATGAACATGAGAAGTTTAATAACTGTGCTGTGGCCCTGCTAATGTGGCACAGAACGTGAGGGTAGCAGAGTTATTAACTGTGGCAGAGCAGGTATTTTTTTTCCCAATTAAGGAAAGCAAATGGCGAAGCCAGGAGTAAAACGTAGCTGGGTGCGTCTGATTTTTAAAGGTTGCACACACAGCCGACACGTGTCCACCGCCCTTAGGACGGACAGAGGCAGGACAAATAGAAATATTTTCCGTTTTTTTCCACCAAAAGGCAGCACTGCGTATATTCAATGAATAATAACTGTGTTGTGGCCCTGCCTACACAATTCTTTCCCTGCAGTATCAATGGAGGGTGCAATGCTCTGCAGAGGCGATTTTGAGAAGTAAAAAAAAATGCAGCACAGCTAACAGCAGCCAGCACAGTACTGCACACGGTTAAATATGGCCCTAGAAAGGACCGTTGAGGTTCTTGAAGGCTACACTCACTCCTAACACTCTCCCTGCCTATGCAGCACTTCTGTCCCTAATGCCGGGTGCAACGCTCTGCAGAGGCGATTTTGAGGAAAAAAAAATTGCCACTGCTAACAGCAGCCAACACACAGCTATCAGTGGCCCTAATAAGGACCTTTGGGGGGTCTTGAAGCCTACACTAACTACCAATTCTTTCCCTACAGCAGCTCCGGTACAAACAGCACTGTCCCTCATCTAACTCACAAGGCATCTGAGGCGAGCCGCGGGAGGGGCCGACTTTTATATTCGGCGGACACCTGATCACCCCAGCCACTCACAGCAGGGGGGTGGTATAGGGCTTGAACGTCACAGGGGGAAGTTGTAATGCCTTCCCTGTCTTTCAATTGGCCAGAAAAGCGCGCAAACGTCTCAGGGAAGGAAGTGAAAGTAACCTGAACACCGCATGGTGTTCGTTACGAATAACGAACATCCCGAACACCCTAATATTCGCACGAATATCAAGCTCGGACGAACACGTTTGCTCATCTCTAATCATTATAGATTTTTTATGATGGATACATTTCTATAATGTTTCTATAATGTATCATATATGTATATATAGTCATTAATTTATTCAGATTTTATCATTGGCGAGTGTACATGAAGGCTCCGCTAGTGAATAGTGTTTATTTTGAATACTGTGCTGCATTGTAAGAGTTGAATGGGTGATGTCACCGCGTCCCAGTGGAACGCATGCGTATAAGGTGGTATGCTTGTGCGTTCCAGGTAACGTAATGACGTGTTGTTTCCCCCAATGGAGTCTGGAACCTGGAAGGGAAACAGCCGCGCTGATTAGACGCTGGTTTAGTGTGAGTGTGAGTAAATGTACATGTATAAAAGTCTGTGAAAGAGCTACATTTTATGTTTTATGCTTGAAAAAGTCGCGGTATAGCGACGAAACGCGCTGCATTTTTGGATTAAAGTTTGTGGTCTTACCCTGGAGTTATCTGGACGTCCTTCCTTCATCGAGCACTGAGGTTTTTTACACTTTTATTTATTGGAGTCTTTGCTACTTGGGTCTGTCTAACCGCAGAGGACAAAATCACCCAGCAGCCCTCCTGGTTTACAGAATAGGAGGAACGACAAGAGGAGCTTCCATCTTATATTGTTTATACACCTGCTAGGATTAGGAGGTGCTACTAGATTAACCACATTGGGAACTCCACTAGTCACCGGGTAAGTCCCTCTTTCTTTTTCCTACTGCACTTGTTTGGATTAACAAAGTAAATTTCTGTCCTAACTGCCTATGTATTCTCTCCTCCTGTAATATATATAAAGGTTTCCATTATGTCCTCCTCTCCCTTCTCTCCTCCTGTAATATATATAAAGGTTTCCATTATGTCCCCCTCTCCCTTCTCTCCTCCTGTAACATATATAAAGGTTCCCATTATGTCCTCCTCTCCTTTCTCTCCTCCTGTAGCATATATAAAGGTTCCCATTATGTCTCCCTCTCCCTTCTCTCCTCCTGTAACATATATAAAGGTTTCCATCATGTCCCCCTCTCCCTTCTCTCCTCCTGTAGCATATATAAAGGTTTCCATCATGTCCCCCTCTCCCTTCTCTCCTTCTGTAACATATATAAAGGTTTCCATCATGTCCCCCTCTCCCTTCTCTCCTCCTGTAACATATATAAAGGTTTCCATTATGTCCTCCTCTCCCTACTCTCCTCCTGTAACATATATAAAGGTTTCTATCATGTTCTCCTCTCCCTTCTCTCCTGTAACACATATAAAGGTTTCCATCATGTCCCTACTCTTCCTTCTCTCCTCCTATAACATATATAAAGGTTCCCATTATGTCCCCCTCTCCCTTCTCTCCTCCTGTAACATATATAAAGGTTCCCATTATGTCCTCCTCTCCCTTCTCTCCTCCTGTAGCATATATAAAGGTTTCCATCATGTCCCCCTCTCCCTTCTCTCCTCCTGTAACATATATAAAGGTTCCCATCCTGTTCCCCCTCTCCCTTCTCTCCTCCTGTAGCATATATAAAGGTTTCCATCATGTCCCCCTCTCCCTTCTCTCCTCCTGTAACATATATAAAGGTTTCCATCATGTCCTCCTCTCCCTTCTCTCCTCCTGTAACATATATAAAGGTTTCTATCATGTTCTCCTCTCCCTTCTCTCCTGTAACACATATAAAGGTTTCCATCATGTCCTCCTCTCCCTTCTCTCCTTCTGTAACATATATATAGGTTTCCATTATGTCCTCCTCTCCCTTCTCTCCTTCTGTAACATATATAAAGGTTTCCATCATGTCCCCCTCTCCCTTCTCTCCTGTAACATATATAAAGGTTTCCATCATGTCCCTACTCTTCCTTCTCTCCTCCTATAACATATATAAAGGTTTCCATCAGGTCCTCCTCTCCCTTCTCTCCTCCTGTAACATATATAAAGGTTTCCATCATGTCCCCCTCTCCCTTCTCTCCTGTAACATATATAAAGGTTTCCATCATGTCCCTACTCTTCCTTCTCTCCTCCTATAACATATATAAAGGTTTCCATCAGGTCCTCCTCTCCCTTCTCTCCTCCTGTAACATATATAAAGGTTTCCATCATGTTCTCCTCTCCCTTCTCTCCTGTAACATATATAAAGGTTTCCATCATGTCCTCCTCTCCCTTCTCTCCTCCTGTAACATATATAAAGGTCTCCATCATGTCCCCCTCTCCCTTCTCTCCTTCTGTAACATATATAAAGGTCTCCATCATGTCCCCCTCTCCCATCTCTCCTCCTGTAACATATATAAAGGTTTCCATCATGTCCCTCTCTCCCTTCTCTCCTTCTGTAACATATATAAAGGTTTCCATTATGTCCTCCTCTCCCTTCTCTCCTGTAACATATATAAAGGTTTCCATCATGTCCCTACTCTTTCTTCTCTCCTCCTATAACATATATAAAGGTTTCCATCAGGTCCTCCTCTCCCTTCTCTCCTCCTGTAATATATATATATATATATATATATATATATATATATATATATATATATAAAGGTCTCCATCATGTTCCCCTCTTCCTTCTCTCCTTCTGTAACATATATAAAGGTCTCCATCATGTCCCCCTCTCCCATCTCTCCTCCTGTAACATATATAAAGGTTTCCATCATGTCCCCCTCTTCCTTCTCTCCTCCTGTAACATATATCATGGTTTCCATCATGTCCTCCTCTCCCTTCTCTCCTCCTGTAACATATATAAAGGTCTCCATCATGTCCCCCTCTCCCATCTCTCCTCCTGTAACATATATAAAGGTTTCCATCATGTCCCTCTCTCCCTTCTCTCCTTCTGTAACATATATAAAGGTTTCCATCATGTCCTCCTCTCCCTTCTCTCCTGTAACATATATAAAGGTTTTCATCATGTCCCTACTCTTCCTTCTCTCCTCCTATAACATATATAAAGGTTTCCATCAGGTCCTCCTCTCCCTTCTCTCCTCCTGTAACATATATAAAGGTTTCCATCAGGTCCTCCTCTCCCTTCTCTCCTCCTGTAACATATATAAAGGTTTCCATTATGTCCTCCTCTCCCTTCTCTCCTCATGTAATATATATATAAAGGTTTCCATCATGTCCCCTTCTCCCTTCTCTCCTGTAACATATATAAAGGTTTCCATCATGTCCTCCTCTCCCTTCTCTCCTCCTGTAACATATATAAAGGTTTCCACCAAGTTTGTGGTCTGACTATGAGATGCTAGTAAGAAATTTAAATCTCCAGATAACCCCTTTAACGTTTTTAAACATTATTTTGTTGTCCCTCATCTGCTGTCATGGATGGGTTTTCATTCGGTCAATCCCTTTATCCCATAATGCACTAATAGGGTATTTGAAATGTGTTTTCTAAATTGCACAGCCCCTTTAAAAGTAGTAGATTCTTCATAAACAAGATTCTTTTTGTATTTCTCCCATTTTTATTTTTCGTTGAGTTTCTACTTAGAATTATATTCAATCTGATCAGAAAGCCTCGGACTAAATCTGTCCCAACAAGCGCTCAATCATCAAATAAGTAATGTTTGCAAAATGGCTGATAAATCCATAAAGGAGGTTTCTTGCTGCTTTCAGTGCTGCCAATTATGTGAATTGCCTTAACAGCTGAAATGGAAAGATCTACAGAGCGGACGTCTTTCACACTAAAACTACTACTTAGACTGCTGAAAAAAAATCGAATAAAGCCGCCAATAGTAACATAAAAGAAGCAGAAAGATGTGACTATAGGAACATTGCAACATTAAGCTGATTTCTCTATACTGAGTACAATATAATATACAGGTATAGATAGTACTGGAGGCCAAACATATGTCAGCAAGAACAATAAAAAGTTTTTTCCCCATCATAAACATTGATGGAAAACCTGTAATTTGATCTTCTGCTGTGTCAGTGAATTGGAAACTACTGTGACTTTAAAGAGGGGATGGAATAAGCAGCAACTCTCTGAGCAGGAAGAAGAGAGCCGAAGTAGACTGTGCAGCTAGGCTGCAGTGTGGAGAGCTGGGGATATTCCCCTAAGTCTGTGCAGCTATGCTGTGGAGTGAAGAGCAGTTTCTCTCTCGGGAGAGAAACTGCAGCGCACAGGATTAGCCCTACAGGCGTGAGCTCCTCAATAGGACAGATGTTTCTTTTGGATAAAGGCTGAGCTGGTTACAAGCATTGGAGAGACCTCTGCCTCCCTGTTCCCCTCCTCCCTTCTGCCCGACAAAGCTGATGTGAAACAGAGCTGCAAGAGGCTACATTACTAGTGACAAGGTAAGGACTTTTGAGAACCCCGTTACATGGGGAGAAGAAGACTTAGATTGAATCCCTGGACAAGGATTTGGTAAAATCTGATATATGGGTAATGGACTTTTAATGCAAGACCGCTAATTTGCATCCTCTGTAATAGCCAACAGATACATAGCTACGAGTGACCCTGAAACAGCACTTAAACTGTTACTGAAAGCACTTATGTCAGCTCTCGAATCTGTGAGCTATCCTCATCACTTCCATGCTACCATTGCCCTAGACAACTGGGCCCCGAGCCAGACACCAGGAACCCCTCACAAATCGAAAGGACGCGACGGGTGCAGCATCCGACTAGCGGGCCCAAGCCTAGGAGACAGTGGGGATGGGTTGTAGGCCTTTTGACGGTAGCACTACAGTCTCCCACCCGGAGGATAGCCGGGGACACGTCAAACAGGGCCGCCAGCAGGATATTAAAGTAGTGGGTAATCAGGAACTAAGATACCTTAGTTCTTCCTTTTGGATTGTCACGAGTGACGCCACCATTTCTTCCTCTGCGGTGAAGCTGGAAGATTAAATGATAGTCCACACACACAGAGTAAAGTTGAAAACAAAGCCAGGAACGGTCGGCAATGTTGTTTTACTTGGAACTCCAACACTGAACAGTTCAACAGTACATAGGCCAAAGCACAGAACAGGTGTAGGCAGAGTTTGTAGTGAGACAGAGAGGCAGAACACAGGATGAATATCAGGCCCACAGTCCTAGTTATCTGTGCAGCTCCGCTCCTGGAAAATAATACACTCTTTTTTTCCTCTCTGGACTCTCAACCTGTCAACACTCACTCTTTCAAATGTCTCTTAGTGCTATATGGCGAACTCCTCTTTCTTACAGGGGCTGGTAGTTATCCCAAGGTCTCTTGATTTCAGCGATGTCCAAGGGAGACGGGTGATACCTTTTGGCTTCTTCCATTCTTATTCCCACAGCGCTTCAAAGACACATCAACAGATCTTCCAAGTGTCTTGGCTCTCTGCAGACTGACTAGACTAGACTTAGACTGCACACTCTGGCTAACTCATACTAGACTGCTAGACTCTCTTTCTAGACACCCCTGCACTCACATTCTGCAAACATTAATATATTGCATGGTCAGGTGACTACAGACTCACAACACAAAATGATACATTTCCAGACAGACACAGCTCACTTGCAGACATTAACCCTTTCAACGCTGCAGAGGTGCATCACATACACTTCATGCATACAGATATTACTGACAATACAAATGCACAAGACAAACATGAAAGACATTCTAAAGTGGCCTATAAGTCTGGGCCACTACATTGGGAGGCCGAGCTCTGGAAACCCGAACAATGCCTATGTATGGACTGGAGGAGTCGTCATGGAGAAACAAGACTGGTGTTCTAATTTTGTTGTAATGCTGTGATGTGTTTTACACTGAATGACCACTTTATTAAAAACTCCCATCTAGTAGCGTTGCACTCCTTTGGCCTTCAGAACCGCAGCGATTCATCGTGGGGTAGATTCTACTGGGTGATGAAATCGTTCTGCAGGAATATCGGCCCCTGCGGACAGAAAGCTTCTTGTAGTTGCTGCAGATTAGATGGCGGTGCTGACATATTCTGAGCAGCTGACAGGAAGGGGTCATCGATTCATGCTGCTTGTGCCAAATTCTGACCTCCCTTCTGCACGGGGCAACAGAAATCTGGATTTATCTGACCAGGCAATGTTCTTTGGCTGCCCAGGGATACAAGTTCTGCGCTCTTTTGTCGCCTTTCTGCTTCTCTTAGACACAATGGTGCTAGAAGTGGTCCTCTGTTGTTAGCCCAGCTGTGCTAAGGAACGACGAGTTGTGTATTTGGATACAATAATTGGAGCACCAGCTTCGTTTTTGGCTGTTCCTGGCTGTGCAGCGCCTATTGGTGAGAATGATTCCTGACATCCTCCTCTGACCCCTTTCGGTGATGAGTTGCTTCCATCCTCAGGATCCCCTTTTGCTGGATGTTTCTCCTTGAACACACCATCCTCGGTATGCTCTCCACACTGTTACAAGAAAAAAAGCCCCCGCGATTGGCAGTGAGACCCCGGCTAGTCTAGCACCGATGACCGGCCTCGTTGGAAGTCACTCCAATCGCTGGATTTTCCCATCTAATGTGGATTTACACTAAAACGGATCCATGGAAAACTTGTCACGTGATTTTATGCTGCATCGGGTCACAGGGAGAATTTCCTTACCAGGAAGCACCGATCGTGAGAGAGCCGGCAAGTACACCAAGCGTGTGAGTTTATGTATATTTGCAGTGAAACGCGTGGTATTATAACTATTCTGGCCTCGATAGCTATTAGCTTGTTTTGTCCCCATTTTGCCTTGTGCAATGACTGATATCTAATATGACAAATCACAATGATTTTGCTCTTTGGAAAACTACTAGAGTTATCTAAATATTTCATAACTCCTAAAATGCGAAGAACAATAAACACAGCAAGTAAAATAAGTAAAATAAAAGCAATCTTGATAATGAAGTGGAAAGGTATTGGGCCTGACGGGGAGGAAAAAGGGGGAATTATCAGCCTTGATATGGCATTTTTGCAGCTGCATTTGCAAGCAAGTGTTTAGTGAGTGGGAGTCTGGGAGCAGGCGCCTTTATCCATCACAATACCCTAATAATTAAACTGTCAGCTTTGGATGTCAGGGCTTCAGTACTGGAAACGGAGGGGGAGCAACTGGAAAGGAAACTATGTTAAAAGAACTATGACTATTCTAAGCCATAAGCCTGTAATTTCTTCTTTGTGTGATCATTGTGTTTTCACGTATCTCACCGCAAAGAACTTTTCATGTATTTAAATAGGCCGTAGTATTAGTATTATTATATATTTTTGTACAGAGCGCGTTATTTAACCAGCCTCCAATACACATGGAAATTTCTGATGTATTTTCAATCATTTGTAGGACAGCTTCGGTGGGATCGCTAATCTTAATTAATTGGACTCACCGTAGGGGATATTTGATGTAACGCCCACATTCAAAAACATTTGCTACCCCCATTTTTAAATTGTGGGTTTTCTGAAGATCAACTGTAAAAGTAGTGAGGACGCAAGGAACATGCTTGTGAATACTGCAGCTGGCTGCTTCGGGACTTCAGAAGGGGATGGGCGAGGTGGTGGTTGGGGTATGTCCCTTGTCACCAGAGGGGGCCGATGGCGTTGAAGCTACAGGTTATACAATGTATGGAGGCTTGTGACTTATCTCATGTCATCCACTGCATTGTAGACTTCCGGATGGCTTACGACAGCCGTCTACATGACAGGGGGCCACCACATGGCAGCGGGTGTCCATTCTCGTAGCAGCCAACGCAGCAGCGCTTCTCGAGCATTACGCTCTTGACAATTGTCTTTAATACCATAGATAAAGCCCAGTCCCGATCTGGCTCCTCTTGTGGTAGTCTCTGTGGTTGGGAACCACGGGTGGCCAGCTGATCTTGCCATCGACTATTCCACTTGAAGGGGATGGCCAAGGTGGTGGTTGGGGTATGTCCCTTGTCGCCAGGAGGGACAATAGCATTGCAGATGCAGGCTCCGCCATGAATGGAGACTCGTGACTCACATTGGGTACTTTGAATATTTAGTAATGGTACGTTAGCAAGTGAGGCCACAACAGGTGGTTAATCGTAAATAAAAGTGCCCCCATTCTAAATTGAAGTCCCAGAATAATTTTTAATCCATTTCCATCCACGTATATAAAGTCCCCTTTCAGTCTCCAATAAAGGACTTAGCAAAAGTATCCAATGCAGTACACAAATTGTACTGAGTCCCCCTGTTACATTCACAGGGCTCTCAAAATATATCTTGTCTGAAGTCCTTTCCTTTATTAAATCTTTTTTTTACACAATTTTTTTAGTCCCCACAGGGTACTTCAACTTGTGATTATTTGATGACTTGTACTGCCATATATGCAGTGAGACAGAGGTAGTTCGAGTTGGTGTTGCCAGTTTACCCTTGGTCACATTGGCAGCTACTCTGATAGATATGGCGACTCGCACAGCAGGCGGTTGGTAAGAGTCTCTGTGCAGTTTGCGTACTGACTGCTGATATCTGTATGTGATGCCAATGCCTTTATATGAGAAAAACCTTACTTATGGTAATGAAATAACGAGACCAGTCCAACTGGATGGCAGTAAACTGAAGGCCTGCAGTTTACTGTGTATTGTCAGGTCATAGAGACAGTTCACTCTTGTGGATTTGGGAGCAATGATAATGACAACAGTTACATTTGTATCCACATTAACATATTTCTTACTTCTCTCAGGGTGAAGGGTATTTGGATACAATAAAGATTTTCCCTTTACTTCGTCCGGGGCTGTCAGCGACAGGCTGGAAGGGCTCGTGCAGGGTAGATTATATTCCATTGCTAGATAACTATGCAAGGGGAGGTAACACTCACTATTATGACGATCTCTCTCTCTGATTAGCTCTGATTTCCTTACTCAGGATGGAAGAGAAACTCTGCTACTTTCCGGTCTTCCTCCCCCTATCTCTTCTGATGACACACTCGCTGTCTCCCCGCACTATATCCCTCTCCTGCTCTTGTCTTTGCATCTGCCCTCTTCTGCTCCCAATCTCCAACTGCCAAATGACAATGTATGCACACTTAAAATTGCTTTCCCATGTGAGCTATGGTGTTGCTTAGCAACCAAAGCAGCAATCAGTAAGCTGTTGCCGGGGTAGTTATTTCCAGAATAACAGCTTTTATCTCAGGTGGGGCACCTCCTATGTCCCCTTGAGGCTCATAGTGAGATCCCAGGAACCTATTAACTCTCTTTGACTATTCTGTAAGGCCCTCCAGGGCACTACATATCTATTTCAGTATTGCTGTATATAGTGATTTTTGGGTGTTGCCATGTTCAGGGCTTGATAGGCATCTATGTATGGCAGCTCTAAGAGCCTTCAGTAGGTGCCAATGGGGCGTGGTAGGGGTTGCCCCTACCTCTGAATGTTTACATACGCGATCAGCTTTGACCGTGGCAGCTAAAGAGTTGACTGCCACGATCAGAGCTAACTCTGATCGTAACAATTATCGGCAGCTGTCAGCTTGAGCCAGCTCCATAGACCCTTCAGATCTGTGCAATGTAAATGCACCATCAGTGGTCATGAAGGAGTTAATTCCCGAGTGAGCCCAGTGCATGGGTATTAAAATAGGCCTCCCTCTGCCCTACAGGATCCATTTGTCAACTAATCTCTCTTTTTGATCCTTGACATAATGTGTTTTTGGCCAGCACTATGATTCATTTCAGCACCCAGCTGACCAGAATAGTCATGGAGGTTTGTAGGGTGTTAGTTTTTTGGTGCTGTGGGACAACCCTAGTGATATCCAATTTTTTTCTTTGCACTCATTGTGACCTTTTATAATTGTTATAAATTACTAGTCAGCATTTGCAAATCATGATCAGCAAATGCGTTTCTTGGCTGAGGATTCCGGGGAGATAATGAAATGTTTGCTTTGTCTACAAAATAGATTTTTTTCTTTTACCCAATTTATCCTGGCAATCTGCATTCTATTGTCACTGAGGCTTATAAATAAACCTCTTTGTCTATAGACGTCATCAATTAAAAACTGTATACTGGTGAATACTGCTGAATTGTTTTAAAGGAATTTCCTACAGTAGGCTTGTTTGACTTTCTTAAAGGGATTTTCCAGGCAGCACCAGCTGCCAGAGGTGTGATGGACCAGAGTCAGTGCGGAAGCTGTTGTCCCAACCGCTGTAATTGCAGGCTGGGGTCTCACAATGACAGCTAAGCCTGTAGTTACATGTGCCAGCCACTACACAGGAGTCGGGGCAGCGGCTTCCGCTCTGACCCGGTGTATCCCGCCTCTGACAATGGTCACTGCCTCGAAAAACTCTTTAAGATGCCCATAGAAATTCAACAACTATTGGACAAATGATCAGCTATTTCCCCTGGCTCCCCCATACGCGTGAATGATCAACTTGGCTGAACATTTAAGGTAAGTCATGGCCAGACAGCTCTGGTGCCAGCTAATCTCCTTTGGAATAAAAGAAATTCAATGCCCTGACCCTTCTTTCCTCCAACATCATCTGTCGAGAAAAAGTTGATTAGCCCCCATCAACATTACCTAGTCATCCAGCCTTGCTGAAATCATTGATCTGTATGGGAACATTTAGGAATCTTCACCTTCTTCACCCTAAACCCCTACAAAACAGCCCAGTGGTATATTTACGTCGGCCAGTTGTGAAGGGTGTATGGAGCGGGCTCAGAAGCCGAGTCTGCTTCAGAAACAGTGGCTATCAGCTGTTTCTGACAGCCGCTGATAACTGCTGCGATCAGAGCTAGCTCTGATCGCAGCAGTTATCTGCTTAGGTGCGACGGTCAAACCTGACCACATGTCTAAACAGACAGCGCAAGGGTGGATACCACTTCCTGCACCCCATGGCACCCGCCACAATGCGATCAAGGGGTGCCAATGGGCTACCATGGCTGCTCAGACCTACTAAATGCTCCCAGGGTTGCCTGCCGAAGGTAGGGCTTAACAGGCAACATCACTATATACCGCAATATTAAAGTATTGCTGTATATAGTACAAGCGATCAAATGACCACAAGTTAAAGTCCCCCATGGGGACTAAATTAATGCGTAGAAAAAGATTTAATAAAGTTTTTTAATGGTAAAAATAAAGTTAAAAAAATATTAAAAGTTCAAAAAAAACCTTTTATCCATTTTTCTCCATTAAAAATCTAAACAGCTAAAAACTCTGACATATTTGGTATTGTCATGTATGTAAAAGTCCAAAGTGTTACTATATCACAATATTTATCCTGCATGGTGGAGGCCATATACAACAAAAAAAAGAATGAAATGCCAGAATTGGGTTTTTGGTTATCCCTGTCCCCAAAAGTAGAACAAAAAGTGACAAAAAAGATGTATATCTCCTAAAATGGTACCAATAAAAACTACAATTCACCCCACAAAAAACAAGCCCTCACAGAACCCTGTCGACAAAAAAGTAAAAAAAAAAGATATGAGTCTCAGAATACAGAAGTGGGAAAAAATTGTTACGGTACTTTTTAAAAGTAGAAAAACATTAAAAATCTGCATAAATTTGGAATCACCGGAATCATACCGACCGATACAACAAAGGTAATATGTCACTTCTACTGTACCTTAAAAGCTGTGAAATCTAACACCCCTTCCCTAAAAAAAAATTGCGTAATTGCCTTTTTTTTCATTTCTCCCTACTTAACATGTTTTTCGTTTAAAAGTTTTTCTGTACATTAACTGGTACCATTAAAAGATACAACTGCCAAATACAAGCCCTCATATGGCTATGCCAATGGGAAATTAAAAAAGTCATGGCTCTTGGAAGGCGGCGACGAAAACACAGAAATAAAAAATGATAAATCTGTGGTCCTGAAGGGGTTAAAGACAGCCTGTAACCATTTTTTTCATTGATAACCATTGGTGATGTTAGTTGGGGTCTTGATGAATATGATAAAACAACCTTCATTATTACCTCCCGTGTTGTATGCCAATGCAGAGTGAGCTGTCTGATGGGCGGGCCATCTCACGGACCGGTCCGGGCTCTCTTCTATCGCTGATGTTTGCAGATGCTTTGATGGACGTCTCCAGCGTCTTGCACTGCAAGGCTTTCACCCGTGCGCCACTAGACATGTTATGAATGACGTCACGGGCCTGTGCTGTCCTCAGTGCGAGGCATGAATAAAAGCCTTGACCCAAAAGATGTCTCCAGCGCCCAGAACTGGACATGTCAATCAAGACCTCAGTGGGCTATGTTTAACCCCTTCAGAACGAAGCCCGTTGATCTCTTAAGGATCCAGACAAATTTTGGAAATCTGACATGAGTCACTTTAACAGAAAACAACTCCATAAAGCTTTTACACATCCAGGTAATCCAAACATTGCTTTTTCTTCATATATTGTACTTTATTTAGGTCATAAAAGTAGACTGATAGAACTAGCATAAGTTTATTAAAAATGCTGGAATTGAAGAAAGTTTTTAAAAATTGTTGTTTTATTTTTTTCCAACTGACATGATAAATATGTACATGTATATTGTATATAGAGTCTAGATCATGTGAGGTCATTATCCCCTCTACTCTTCCTTAGTCAGACCATATCTGGAATACTGGGTCCAGTTCTGGGCACCCCACTTTAAAAAAGACATAGACCAACTGGAGCAAGTGCAGAGAAGAGTTACCAAGATGGTGAGCAGTCTGAAATCATGTCCTATGGGGAATGGTTAAAGGATCTGGGAATGTTTAGCAGAAGAGAAGGCTGAGAGGAGACTTAATAGCTGTCTACAAATATCTGAAGGGCTGTCACAGTGCAGAGGGATCAGCCCTATTCTCATCTGCACAAGGAAAGACTAGAAGCAATGGGATGAAACTGAAAGGGAGGAGACACAGATTAGATATTAGACAGTGAGGGGGATCAATGAGTGGAACAGGTTGCCACGGGAAGTGGGGAGTTCTCCTTCAATGGAAGTGTTCAAACAAAGGCTGGACAGACATCTGTCTGGGATGATATAGTGATCCTGCACTGAGCAGGGGGTCGGACCCGATGACCTGGAGGTCCCGTCCAACTCTACCAGTCTATGATTATATGATATTGCACTAATTATTGATCAGCTATATATTTCCTCTTATTTACATTATTTTGAAAGTAAATTTGTATAATTTCACACGTTTCTGAGCAATGTAGAAAAGGTAATTAAACATTAAATTGTAAAGTTTTGACATAGATTCTTTTCAATTATTTTTAATTCATATACATGGCATTGATGATTACATAAATTTATGCAAGTCTAGTGGAATTTTTGCAGATTTTCCACCGTGCAAAATCCCACTAATTCTTCCTTACACACTGGTGCAGATTTGGATGCAGATTTTCACATGGATCGGCCACAGACTTTCCCCATAACATTTGAAAGGCTGAAACCACAGCCAAAAATAGGCGAGTGTATGGGCGCACCCATCGAAATATAATGCATTTCTGGATAAAACAATTAAAAATGAACCCTACACTATACCATCACCTCCACTAACTAAATAGTATGTGATAAAAAGGCAGGGGCATAGCTGCAGGCTCATGGGCCCGGGACAGAGGCTCAGCTTGGCCCCCTGTGCTCCATATTACCACCATTGACTTGTTTGGTTTTTTTGTAGTTCCAAATTAGAGACTTTGTACAATACTTACAGTATGAAAAACTCAATTCCACATGTAAACATCACTGTATTATAATCAGAATCAACAATAAAAAATGGCAAGACTAATAAAGTATACCCTGTATGGTATGCCACTTCACAAAGGGGCGCTCAGTTTATTGTATTTTCACCAGCTAAGGGCGGGTGAACCCTGGGAAGAGCACCATGAGGAGCTCCACATAGGGCTAAAAGAGGGGAAAGTAATCTGTATCTGAGACGCGACCGCTAGTAATCCATAGTTGAGACGCAACCGCTAGTAATCCATAGCTGAGACGTGACCGCTAGTAATCCATAGCTGAGACGTGACCGCTAGTAATCCATAGCTGAGACGTGACCGCTAGTAATCCATAGCTGAGACGTGACCGCTAGTAATCCATAGCTGAGACGCGACCGCTAGTAATCCATAGCTGAGACGCGACCGCTAGTAATCCATAGCTGAGACGCGACCGCTAGTAATCCATAGCTGAGACGTGACCGCTAGTAATCCATAGCTGAGACGCAACCGCTAGTAATCCATAGCTGAGACGCGACCGCTAGTAATCCATAGCTGAGACGTGACCGCTATAGATGAGCGAGTATACTCGCTAAAGGCAATCGTTCGAGCGAGTATTGCCTTTAGCGAGTATCTCCCCCGCTCGAGACTGCAGGTTCGGGTGCTGGCAGCGGGCAGGGAGCTGCGGGGGAGAGCGGGGCGGAACAGAGGGGAGATCTCTCTCTCCCCCCCCCGCTCCCTCCTACTGATAGCCACTACTCACCGCTCCCCCGCACCGGCACCCGAACCTGCAGTCTCGAGCGGGGGAGATACTCGCTAAAGGCAATGCTCGCTGAGCAATTGCCTTTAGCGAGTATACTCGCCCATCTCTAGTGACCTCTAGTAATCTATAGCTGAGACGCAACCGGTAGTAATCCATACCTGAGACGCGACCGCTAGTAATCCATAGCTGAGACGCGACCGCTAGTAATCTATAGCTGAGACGCGACCGCTAGTAATCCATAGCTGAGACGCGAACGCTAGTAATCTATAGCTGAGATGAGACCGCTAGTAATCTATAGCTGAGACGCGACCGCTAGTAATCCATACCTGAGACGCGACCACTAGTAATCCATAGCTGAGACGCGACCGCTAGTAATCCATAGCTGAGACGCGACCGCTAGTAATCTATAGCTGAGACGCGAACGCTAGTAATCTATAGCTGAGACGCGAACGCTAGTAATCTATAGCTGAGATGAGACCGCTAGTAATCTATAGCTGAGACGCAACCTGGACCCTCCCCATACAAAGCGTGTCACTTTTGAAGTTTAACAAAATAATTGCACGGGATCCGTAGGGGCAGTGTTTGAAAAATGTAGAGGAGTTTAGGGAGGGAGTTCATTTTAATGGTATTAATTCAACCGAACCACGAGAGGGTCAGCGGTCTTACCCCATGGGAAATAAAAATACTGCTCATAACACATTTCAGAGCTTAGCACTAAATGGTTGGTGGTGTCATGTCTGTCTTATGAATTTCAGCAAAGGTTTCTATTTACTGTATGATCTCCTGAAGACAGCAATCATCACCCAAGAGGTTGTCATTGAGTCTCCATGTATTCTGCTCCCTTAATGCCTCCTGTCCCAATGGGACCCCATAGACGAGTGCATGGTCATATAAAGTTACCCATAGAGCTTCTAGGAGCCAAGTTCAGAAGACCATGCGAGACAAAAATGTAGTCCAACTGCCCATAACAATTATGGGTGACAGAGTGATGGCTGTAGTGCTTGACCCTGGGATGAAGTATCCTCCAGAGGTCAACGAATTGCAACTTCGTCAGTCATCTCCGCAATCACCGCAAGGCCACGGAAGGTCCGGACTTACCCAAGGACGTGTCCAGATTGTGATCCAAACTAATGTTGATGTCCCCACCGAGGACGATATTGGAACCCGAGGCGAACTGTGCCAACTCTTCCAGCATGTGGCATCCAAACGAAGCCTGACCTTTAGTGGGAGAATAGATATTAGCCACAGTTATAACACGACGTCCCAATTCCAATTTAAGGAAGACATATCTGCCTTCGCTGTCCATGCTATAGGCAAGAATTTTGTGAGGGAGACTCTTATGGATTACTATGGACACTCTGCAGACCCTCTTTTCAGGATGCACGCTATGATACCAATGTGTATTTGCTATTGCCTTTAGGG
The DNA here is from genome assembly GCF_035609145.1 of Eleutherodactylus coqui. Taxonomy (NCBI): domain Eukaryota; kingdom Metazoa; phylum Chordata; class Amphibia; order Anura; family Eleutherodactylidae; genus Eleutherodactylus; species Eleutherodactylus coqui. The sequence continues at coordinate 162,621,557 of NC_089845.1, forward strand.
AGGTAACCTTTCCTGTAATATGTCTCCTGGAATAGGGCTATCAGGACCCATTTTTTGTACATATGCGCCAAGATCTGGCCCCGCTTAGCAGTTATATTCAGACTATAGAAGGCACATTAATAAACATTATGTCCATCGCTAGGAAACATTGTGGACTTATCAAGCAGGTAGCAATCAGCGCGGAGGTCTATTGAGGTGACCGCTGCTTCTAGGCCAACGGGATCTAACTTCATGCCGGGTCTCCCTCGGGGCAAAGATAGGCAAGGCTGGGATGTGTAAACAATCTGCGATCGCCACCATGGGAAGTTCCAGTGCTCCCAGAAACCGAGGGAGATCCGAGGGGGATCTGAAGGACACTGTTTTGCCTCTCCTTGAAGCTGTGAGCTGGAAGGGATACCTCCACCTGTATAATATATTATTGGCTCTGAGCGCATCCAGAATCGGTCTCACGGCTCTGCGCAGTTGCAAGATGCGCCAAGTCAGATCCAGAAAAACTGCAATAGGAGCACTGTTGTGGGTTAGTTTATCCTTTCTGTCTCGGGCACTTTTCATAATGGCCTCTTTGTCTTTTAAAAAATGTATGCAGCACAAAACATCACATGGCCTGCTTGGGTCATCAGGTTTGGGGTCGAGAGTTCTGTGTATACGATTAATTTCGACCCGTTGCTCAGAGCTACGCTGCAGCAGTGAGCTAAAGAAATTACAAACCCAGTTCTCCAAATGAGATGGTAACACTTCCTCGGGCAAACCACGCAGATGCAGGTTGTTGCGCCTGTGATGGTTCTCAAGGTCGTCAAGATGCGCCAACATATCCACCATTTGTAAAGCCTGTGCATCTATAACTTGGCTATGTGCATCAAGTGTGGAAAGAACCTTATCCTGAGACTACTCAACTGTTACGGCACTCTGCCCCCCGAGCCCAAGTGGGGTGCCCTGACCTTCCCGCACCCCACTGTCCCTGCCTACTTGCCTCGGCCCTGGCTAACCCCAGGCGGACAACTGGACGGCGGTCCCTGCCCTGGCTAGGGACCTGGCGGCTGACAAGAATGGAACTACCTAATGGGGGGAACAGAGTGCCGACAGAGGAGGCAGATGAATCAGACCAACAAAACTGACAAGGCTGGAGATGGAACTCACAGGCAAACTGGCAGGGTGCTGGATAGCAACTAGTGCTGACTGGGCCAGACTAGATTAGAGGCAAACAGAACCAACAAAAACAGACCGAGTGATAAGGGACCAGAGGGAGCTGACCGACAACTAGGGACTGACTGAGGGGAACCACAGACAGACTGGCTAGGTGCATGCAGAACCAATAACTGGCAATGAGCTCAGTTCACTGCCAGTCTTTTAACCACAAGGTTCCGCCCAGGGGCGGAGAGTGGGAGGAGGCAACTCCACCCACTGCTGTATAAGAAGCACAGAGGAGTGCGGGCGGCACCCTACGGGCGGGCACGCCCACGCCACCACCCACTGGCCAACCCAAGCTGCTGGGATGACCTCGACACAGGGCTCCAGGCTGCTGGAGCCGACGCCGGAGCGATGCGCGCCGACCGCGGGACCCCATGCCGCACTGTATGGTAACATCAACTGCATTTAGGCCATTTCCCATTTGTTTGAGCTCCTGTTGTAAGAGGGATATAGCTTTCTTATGTGAGGCCTCTAGCTGCTGGAAGTCTCTTTTTGTTAGGAGTGCTCTTAAATGTTCCTTTCAGTCCCACTTATCGTCAGATGAGAGGTCACAGGGAGAAATTGGGTGAGCTGGCATGGTTAGAGCTGTTGCGGTTTTTCTCCTGTGGACCCTTTGTGGGAGACTACTACTCCCATCTGACAGGGTACTTGTGTTCCCAGGGGGAATCATCGAAAGAGGAGTCTGGCTGCCACCCAAGTCTCCCCCAGGGGCCTGCAGCTGTGTTGCGCCCTTGAGATGATTAGAGCTGTCAAAGCCCTGTACAGAGGCTGCTTGAGGGATTTATTGGACTTATCTGTCCCTCCAGAAGCAGAAGATCCTGTGTCCCGCCAGCCATGCGCCTCCTCTCCACTGCCGCTGGCCGCATTAGGAGTCAGGCGCACATGGTCCGGAGCCATCTTGGATGCAGGGGCTGTCTGCCCGCGGCCACCGAAGTACCGCTGGATCGTTGGCAGTTCGTCCTCCGATGCCTCCAGTGCCTTTCCTGTGCCTCTTTTCTTCCCCATGGTGAGCTTCATTCATAAGCAGTGATCTGGGTTTTACCGGCGGGTGCAGCAGGAGCTTGGCCGTTGCACGTCCTACTCAGGCATCAGCAAACTCCGCCCCCCTTCCATTGACTGTTTTTAATTGCTGTACCATAACTAAATAACACCACTGTACTACATAACACCACCAAACCGAGACTGAATAATACCACCATATGATAACTGGATAATACCCCCAAATTATAAATAGATAACACTATCACACCGCTGATAAGTAATACCACCACGCTGGGTGTGAATAATAGTTTAGTAATAAATGGGGTGCTGCGAGTTATAGTTATTTAAAATAATAACGGGTCACATGGAGGGGGAAAGAGATCGGGAATGATTCATCTTTGTCGGATTTTTTAACATGACAAAACGTGGGATTTTAACTGGGGTATGTGAAATATCTATATGTACTGTATATATGATGACCCGCATCAGTGTGCTCCCTGTGGCAGGTATTCTTGGTCTAGACAACTTCAATAATGAATAGCCCTGTTTATGGACCCTGGAGACCTGGGGCCCGATGTCTTTCCTATTCTACTGCCTGTGCACTGTTGACAGAGGGACAGACGGTGAAGGAGGACCACAGCAATGAGCTTCAGGCTCTAATCCTACAGCCTCCTCCTCGGCCTTCTCTCCTTGTACCATTAATAATTCACTCTACAAGCTTTTTCCCTCCTCCACACACTATTGGCAGGGAGATATCTGCACTCATCTATTTCTGTCTGCTCTATTTAGACAAAACTAGGAGTGCAGAAATAGCAGAGTGACAACCGCATGGAGGGGGTAAAATAGCTGAGTATGGTGCACACAGTGTCAGGAGGGGTATCGACTCTCCTTAAGGAGAGCACCTTGAAGGAATCCTGCCATCTAATAGGTGGCGCTGTAGAGGTATTGTTCCATCTTCCTTATTTGCATATATTACCCAGAGGAGCATGCATGGCTTTATAAGTCTCCTCACTCACCTCCTACATATCTTCACACACCTTATCGGTGCTCTCCTTAAGGAGAGCTGATACCTCTCCTAACCCACGTCACAGGCCTCTCACTAGCCAAGCCAGGATCCTGCTGCACACTGATGAGGGGCAAAAATCCCAAAATAGCTGTCTGTTGTATGGTTTACTGGCTTGGTTTTCAATTCCCAATCATTATTTTAAAGACTTGTTTAAAGAGCCTTAAATTGATTTGAAGGAATGCTGCCATCCAATAGGTGGCGATGCAGATGTATTGTTCCATCATTTTTATTTGCAGAGGAGCATGCATGGCCTTATAAGTCTCCTCACTCACCTCCTAGGTGTCTCCACACACCTTCTAGGTGCTCTCCTTATTTAAACTGTTACATTAATTGTGCCCCAGAGACTACTTGAGACGTTCAGATAAAGTTTCTGTTACTGGAAGGATGGAACAGGTGTATAAAGGATTAATTTCTGATCCAACGAGCCAGGCTGCAGATGCCCAAGCCAGAGGGATTCAACTCCACCTTTTGGTATGCAGGTATGGGCGAGGTCACTCTCTGCCCAGGCCCTTCTCTATCTACTACTGTCCCCCATTGGCCCTCCTTACGACCTTTGAGCCCAGCACACACCAAAGATTGCCCAACTGACATCCATAATGGAGCACCCACTCCAGAAAGACCCCTCCACCAGCTACACATGGACTGTCACTATGGATGATGTGTTATCCAACCCAAAACATCATTACTGGAGTGGTGGAACCTACGAGGCCAGTAGCAGGCGAATGGAGCAGAAATTGTATTTACTTATAAGGCGTTTCTTATATTCAGAAAACCCATTTAAAGCTCACCATGAACTTGGCATAGCTGTCAACCAAATGACTGTTTGACCCAATATTCCTGGACTCCCCCATATACATAAGTGTTGTAATAAAGGAAACAAAATGAGTAACAGTTACACACCACTGGTGCCTACCACCCCCCTCCCCCTTCCCAGGAAATAACTTAAAAATACAGCATCTGATGTTTCACCACATTGTGAGTGTCAGGTCTGGCGGCTCCGGGGGTCTCCTATTACCCGGGCTGCGGGGATGTGGCACAGAGGAGTCCCGTTCTTGGTGACCTCCCCAGGCCGCCGTAATCCGGTGCGCTGGCTCCGGGCGCATGCTCCTGTGCACAGGGAGTGTGCACCTAGCTAGCCGGGTTGCTGGAGATGTGGCAGGTTACCGCCAGCGCTGTGTCCCTGTTCCCATGACACCCGGGCGCGCTTGTTCTGCACTCGCTGCTTGAGGTCTGGGTCTCTGCTCTGCACTCGCTGCTTTATGTCTGGGTCTCTGCCTATCCTTAGCAGATGCTGAGGGCTGTTCTCCCAGTGTCCTGTGATTGGATCCTGCTGCTGTCAGGCTCCCCGCCCCAATTAGCTGCTGGGGCGGGAGTTCTGGCAGCATTTAAATGTTTCAGTTTTCCTTCAAGGTTGCCAATATATGTTTGGTTTCCAGCTACACCTGCGTTTCTTTTTATTGATCTCCTGCTTTGGCTTACCTGCTCTGGACCTGACTTTGCTTTTGCCTGACCCCTTGTACCGCATTGTCTCCTGTTGGCAACCCGAATTGCCTGACCTGCCTTTGTGTTTGTTTGTCTCTTGTATTTGTGTGTCTGGCTCCTGCCCCTGTATCCCGGGCCAGTCTAGGGACTGTCTTCCAGTGGTCACCCTAGTGCTTAGCCTAGGGGGCAAGTAGGTAGGGACAGGGGTTGCGGGTTATTCAGGGACTCCCAGTCACCTGGACCCCAGATCCCTGAAAGTGAGGAGATCAATTCATGCTTTTTATGTTGCTCCACTTGAACTACCATTCATTTGTTGTCAGCCGAAATTAACTTTTTAACTAATTACAGGAAGCCTCTGCAGATGCAGTCATTGATCTTCTTAGTTTTACAAGCTGCCTGAAACTGTTTGTGGTTTTTCTAAAATGTGCATCGAAGAAAACAAAAATGAACCAATTGGCAACGAGTAATGAAATATTTAGCCTAGCAGTATTAATTAAAATACCTTAATTAACTAATGGACTGTAGGGTGCCACAACAGAATGCAAAAATAAAAGCCTTGTGCCAAAGCATTAGCATTGACAATGCATAGTATGCAAAAGTATTGTGGTGTGATCTAATACACAGTGCCCGCATCCTACACCATTTATAATCTTGGTTTAAGTTCAATATCGCCAACATATTGTGCACTGAATGGGCACATTACTTGAGAAGCTGGTCCGTAATTAGAGCTCTGCTACATGGGAGAGCTGAAGTGGCCATTTAATGTAACTAATGGTATTGATATAATCACATAATAGTAATTATAATAATCATCACATAAGTAAAGGCAAAAGTTTCACAATTTATATTGTATTTAGCATTTTCATATTATCTATTATGTTGCTTATTTGGCACCAACATAACCTGCAGCGCTGTATAGAGATTGTCACCATTCACATTTGTCCCTGCTTTTGATGGGACTCATAATTCAATTTTTCTCATTTTTTGAAGTCTGTCTTTTCATATTATGTTCATTCCTGACTAACCTTAGTATATGTCATTACGATAATGGGGATTCCGAAAGTGTGGGGGTTATTCCTGCAATATGGATTTTCATAAATATTTTTTTTTCTATTTAAGAAAAAGTGTTTTATGCTTTTTAATTTTTTTTTAGGTATATTTTTGTGTACAGAACTTTTTTTGTAGTTTTACAGGGTTTTTTGTCTCATAATGGGACTTATGAGTTTTAACTTCCGAACTTTTTTTTGCTATAGCATTCATTGCAGTAGATATGCACATGCGCCTTGCTCTTCAGACACACTGTACTACATCTGAGCCCTATTAGGCACTTCCAAGAGATGGCCCTGGCGGTGGTTGTTACAAGTGATGTTTGATCGCACCACTGAAAAGGTTAGCTGCTGAGATTGGTGAATACTCTTATCCCAGCAGTTGGGCCTTTCAGTCCTGACTTACATCTTCGCTCTTATATACTCCCTGCTCTTTCATCTGATGTACTGCCCCTTTCTAGTCTATAATAGATTAAAGCTATAATTTGAAGCTGCAACAAGTCCCTTTAAACTGCCGAAACTGTACATATCTTGTACAATGTGATTCTACATATAAATATTGCTGCCACATTACGGATGTAAGAAAATCACTGCCAGTGGCCATACTTACTGATACAAAATACAAGGATGGGTGTAGAACCACATCCTTCAGCACGAAGACAGCCAAACTGCAATATGAAGAACCACTGGACAGGTGCAAAATACTGATGAACAGAAACTCCCACACTGACTACATATTGGGGGTGAGCTGCTGCTTAATATTATACTTGAACATAGATAAGGCATACAAAGGGTGCCAGACCAACTGATACGTGTGGTGCACCATGCAGATTCACAATCTGTCTTCAATGTCCGACACCTGCATTGCACGGGTCAGGATTGACGCCCAATCCTGTGTAGAGTTGGGAACTCAAGCATATTCTGCGAGGCTAGAACCTTACAATCCGGTGTTAATGTATTATATAATAAGTTTGTAAAGTTATGATGTTATTGTTCAATATTCCTCACAGAATTGTGTATATGCCTTTAACCCCTTCCCTCCCCATGACGTAAGGGTACGTCATGGTAGCGGGGTACTTCCTGCAAAATGACATACCCTTATGTCATAGGAATAGCGCGAGATCATGACTAGAGATGAGCGAGCGTACTCGGATAAGCACTACTCGCTCGAGTAATTTGCTTTATCCGAGTATCACTGTGCTTGTCCCTGAAGATTCGGGTGCCGCTGCGGCTGACAGGTGAGTCGCAGCGGGGAGCAGGGGAGAGCGGGCAGGAGAGAGGGAGAGAAAGATCTTACCTCCGTTCCTCCCCGCTCTCCCCTGCAGCTCCCCGCTCCGTGCCGGCACCTGAATCTTCAGACCCGAGCACAGCGATACTCGGATAAAGCAAATTACTCGAGCGAGTAGTGCTTTTCCGAGTACGCTCGCTCATCTCTAATCATGACTGATCTCGCGCTATCTCGCAGCGGGAGGCCGGCTGCCAGTCATAGCCGGCCTCCCGCTGCAGCAGTGGGGGTGCATCGGAGATGCTCTCCCACTGTTAACCCCTTCCCTGTCACGATCTATATAGATCGCGGCATGGGAAGGGTTCACAGAGGGAGTGCACTCCCTCTGTGAAGTTGCCAGGCTCTCGCAATATAATTGCAGAGAGCCCGGCCTGTGGCCATGGCAACAGGACACCGAATACTGGCGTCCTGTGTTGCCAGTGCCTGGGATCGCTGTATAAGCGATAAGGCATGGCAGGACAGAAGTCCAGCCATGCCTTATTGTAACAATCATCATTGCTGTGCTTTAAGTCCCTCAGACCTTAGTCACACGGGCGCATCGGCACCCGTACACCGGCGCCGATGCGCCCGTCTGACTGTCAGTGAGAAGACGGACGTACCTGCAGACGGCCGTCTCTCTGCAGCGCTGGAGGAAAGAACATGTGACCGGCTCCATTGCCGGTCATGTGTTCTTTCCTCCAGCGCTTCAGAGAGACGGCCGTCTGCAGGTACGTCCGTCTTCTCACTGACAGTCAGACGGGCGCATCGGCGCCGGTGTACGGGTGCCGATGCGCCCGTGTGACTAAGGCCTTAGAGGGACATACATTTTGTTAAAAAAAAGCTAATAAAAATGCACAAAAAAGAGAAATGTAAAAAAAATTTAAAAAAAACCCTTTTTTGTGCTTCTTCTCATATTAGCATACAAAAAGGTAAAAAAAATTAAAACCCCACATATTTGGTATTGTCGTGTCCGTAATGATGCGTACAATAAGTTGCACATGCTTTTTCTTTTGTACGGCAAAAAGTGTTTTAAAAAAACGCTAAAAAAAAGGCAAAATGCTAATTTTAGCATTTGCCTCCCAAAAAATGCAATAAAAGTGATAAAAAAGCCGTATATTCCCCAAAATGGTACCAATATAAACTACAGCTTGTCTCACAAAAAATAAGCCCTCACAGAGCTCTGTACATAGAAAAATAAAAAAGTTACAGGGCTTTGAATGCAGCGATATAAAAAAAAAAAAGATTTCCGAAAAAATGGTTTTTATTGCAGAAAAGTGGAAAAACCTAAAAAAAATATAAGAATTTTGGTATCGCAGAAAAAATGTATTGTATCATTTATGCTGCATAATTAAAGCTGTAAAAAAATCTATGGCAGAATTGATGCGCTTTCTCTCCCTGTTATCATAAAAAGATAATAAAAGTTTTACAATATAGTCTATGCACCCAAAAATGGCACCAATAAAAACTACAGTTCGCCACACAAAAAACAAGCCCTCATACGGCCGCGTCGATAGAAAAGTAAAAAAGTTATGGCTTTTGAAAAATAGAGATGAAAATCGTTGCGTCTTTAAGCCCAAAATAGGCCATGTCCTTAAGGGGTTAAATGGTAACTAAGGTGTTAAATTGTGGGCAAATGTGACCTAACCCTGCATGATTTGAATTCACTCTAATCTGTTCATATACCTGTCAATCACCCCTAGCTAGCTCAGGGATTAGTTAGTTAGCTTTCCCCTAACTGAGGCTTGAGTGAGGAGGAGTATAAAAGGTAGAAAGTGGGTGGGGTTAGGCAGTCCATTCTAGTATTCTAGACTGGCTTCTCACCTCCTTTAAATGTACCTTTTATCTGGCATCCCAATGCTTGCACTGGTGGCACTCTGTGACACAACCGCACCACAGACAGCACAACATCAATGAGTGCTTTCTCTGAATTGCGTAGGAATATTCAAAACCCCTCCATCCCGGCTGCCCCCTTCCCCACCCCTCTGATTATCTGCCCTGCAGCCTGTGTTGGCACGCAAAAGGTTTGGCTGCCGGCGTGGGTGACAGGTAAGTTGCGGCAGTGAGCAGGGGGAGCGGGGGGGGGGGGGAGAGGGAGAGAGAGATCTCCCCTCTGTTCCTCCCTGCTCCCCCCCGCTGCTCCTTGCCTGCCGCTGGCAGCCGAACCAATTGCTCGAGCAATTGCCCTTACCGAGTATGCTCGCTCATCACTAGTTACTATGGGTGGCAGTAGCATTGATAAGGATCAGAGAATGCAGACAGCAGTAGAGACACTTTCAGAGAAAGATGGGATGATTACGTGATAATGATAGTCTTGAGACAGTGCAAGAGTGTCACTTTGTGTCACTTTGAGAGAAATAGAGGAAAAGATGTATAGATAATAGACATATGTACAGAACAACGGGCAAAGAAAGAAGGAAGAAAATCAGTTAGTCCTGGGATAAGACAGTGAAGGAATGTAGGCTACAATAGCATTGACTGAAATTGCGAGGCAATGGCTTGACGAGTACTAAATATATGTTGGTTCTACAAATGGTTGACAAACTTTTTTTTAATTTGACAACTTGCTTCTCATTAAGCATCTTCCTCCCTCCTCCCCTCCCCCTCCTTCAGCCGCACAGTTAGATAGACATAAAGAGCAAGGGGGTGGGGGAGTGTGTGACTGACCTGGTGATGTAAGAGTCTGGGAGCAGTGCTCTTCTTGCATGAATTGAATAGACATGAATCAATGATAAATAGAAACTTGTAATGCAGACAAACATGAATGATGTGTATCACAGTGTCTTAGCATAAGTGTGTGCAAATAGAAAGTTGAATAGGAAAGATACAAAAATCTTAAGGTATATTTTTCCTGTTATTTGTGTAAATGTACATCCCGTGATTTGTTTAAAGTGTTTATAATTGTTAAATGGTGTTACTGTTGTGTTTTCAGTGTGATAATGTCACGTAAAAGAAATAAGTTGTTGATAACCTCTACGTGAGACCTGAGAGTTCCTATTATGGGAAAATATTAAAGTGATACTAACATTAGTTAATATGACTGCTGTGTAGTTAGTACTAGGAACAGCTGAAGTTTTCTTTTCTCTTCTCTTTCCCCTTCTCTCCCTGATAACAGGAATTCCGAAGGGAGGAGAGTAGTAGTAGTGATTGAGTGCATTTGTATGTGGATGAGGGGATTAGTAGTACTAGAATTTTTATGCTACGCGGTAAACATTGTGTGTAGAGGATTATATGGTTATTAATATTTATATGAGAGAGAATGACTTGACCACATGGATGAACGTTGTGACAAGTGTTCAGACTGTGGAGAATTGAAGATATCTGATGCAGAATGTAATCTGACTATATGTACGGTGGATCCGTTGGTTTTGTAAATATCATCCAAACTCCTATTCCTAATATACATATTGACTGGGGTTAAAAATGTCTCTTCCCTATGCATAAGACTCTATTGACCACTAAGTGTGGGATCTGTATTTTATCCGCAGATGAGTTCAAGGGAATTTGAGGGTGGCTTTATGAGAATTATTCAAGCTTTTTTTTTCTTTTCCAGATATTATTGTTATGCTCCATCATATAAAAGCCAAGATCTGCTCCCATTACTTCTATAGTGGTAGAATTTCACCTTCATTTTTTGCCTTGGCATATGTAAGTGTCAGTTTTCACTGCAGCTCTGGCATTCTAATCATGAACTCAGAAGTTCAGGATAAGCAGTGATACACACAGGGCTGAAGTGCATTTCTTTGTAGATTATTACTAAGATGTATACTAAGCTTTTTAGGCTTTATTATACAGAAATGAATGGACATGCTGCAGATGTCCTCCCGCCAGCTCAGGCTGGTCGGCAATGCTTTGTGGCATATTACTCATTACGCATTGCTTGTGGTGCACCCTCTTGTGTTAAAAACAGTAGCAGTAGGTCAGCCCATGCTGGACAAAAGTTCTGAGATAGGTTTCAATTTTCCTTTGACAGAATTAGGCCACATGATGTCCTGGTCATACTGGCACAGGTTCAGCTCGAACATTTGTCCACATTTGGCTACAGTGCGCTCTGCTCAGGTCACTCAATGTGTCAGTGCTGCAACACTCTCAACCCCGCTAGAGGAAGGGGAAATAATCATCTGATTGTTTTCCCTTCAGCTTGATACACATGACTATGCACCAGCTAATGGCCCAGGTGACCAGGGATTCAGTCATGTTGATCAATCATTAGACAACCCTGATTTGCACTCTTTGTGGATGGATCAAGGTATGGTCAAGAAGGCAGCTTCTATACAGGTTATGCTGTGATCTCCTTACATGATGTGGTCAAAGCCGAACCTCTTCCATCTCACATGTCAGCCCGAGAAGCCGAATTGCAAGTCCTGGAAGAAGCATGCAAGCATGCTCAAGAGAACACAGCTAGCATCTACACGAACTCACGCTGTGCCTTTGGCATTGCTCATGACTATTGACTCATCTGGAGAGCGAGGTCATTCTTGACAGCAAATAGAAAAAACAATTAAAAACAGTAAAGGTGTAGAGGCACTGATGGAAGCCCTCTTGCTGCTCGAGAGAGTGACATGAAAACATAACAAAAGACGGTGAAGTCAGAGGGAAACCATTGATTTTCCTATAACATTCCCTACCCGACTCACGGGTAACACTCCACTGGGGAATCACCATATTACCCTGCCTGACCCTGCGGGCAGCACACAGTGAGAACTGCCAATGTTTGCTACTGTGTAGCACCCCGTCCAGACCACCCTGCCAGGAGGAGCAGCAGAGCCACTATGACTGCCCTCTTAATTTCCCTCACTGGTTAACATATCCTAGGTCAGGCCTGGTCGCCATACCTGCTTCATACAAACCTCTATGATGTAACTGTACATCATGGAGCGTTAAGGGGCCAATACAAAATCCACCTGTCTGATGAAGAGGTCTGGCAACCTTGAAACGCATTACTTTCTGGTTCCAAATAAAGAATGCTTTTTAAGAAGATCTACTCTATCAACTCTATTTTGTTATAGTTGATGCAGACCAACAGGTTGCACCAAAACCTAAGTCCTTTCTTACCCCTCTTTATCACACCATAAAGAGAGGCTCAAAATGAGAAAAATACATAGAGAATTAAGTTTCGAACAATCAATTTTAATTTCCAACAATTCCACGTCTCCTACCACCCAATAACCAGGATGATTAGTAAGTAGCTGGGCCTTCATGATTGGCAATCCAGTGCATTAACAACATAAAATCAATTCAGTAAGTACTGGAGTCCTGTCCTGGGGTGGTGCTGACCATGTGGTAGTGACCAGAGGCCCCAGTTCATCATCATTATGAGGCTGCGAGAGAGAGTTTACTCCACGTCCAATCGTGTTCAACAGATTCTTGAGATTTTGGGATCGTACTGGCCAAGGAATCACCTGAACATCTTCTAAAGCTACTGACAATCGCTGTGTGGAGCCACATGCTTGCCTACTGGAAAATAGTGTTGGGCACAACCTGAAGATATGGTAGTGTGAAGGACTGCAGCACCTAGAGGTGATCAGTTGTACCCCAAACCATGACTGCACGTGGATGACCTGTGTGGCTCTCCAAAATGGTGGAAGGATCAGCCTGATCAGCAGTGGTGCAACATGAGGGAAAGCCTTCGCGGCAGATGGCTTGACCATAAACCTGCCTTAACCAATCTGCACAAAACTGTCATGGTCGACATTGAAGCATTCAAATATGTATATACACAGAGCAGGATGTTGCCAGCTCTGGATTGTGTAGCCACTAATGCAAGATGCCAGGTGCATTGATGTGTGCATTGTGACCTTCATCTGAATGCTCCAGCCTCACTACAAGGATTCACATTTCGTTTTGCTAACCACCGTCTCTAAATTAGACCCACGGTTGTGGCATCCCAATGAGTTTATGCCACATTATGGCACAAAGATCCGCCAGCTGTACGTAGCCCTACGATGAAACCTTAATAAACTCGTCCGGTTGAGGAAATGGCTCTTGTCGGCATCTTAGAGATATCTTCACTCCTTGATCTTTATCCAGACACAAAAAACAATCGGTACAAAACAGTTCCTTTGGTTATGACAAAGTGGTCAAAATTATCATCACCGACTGGTTTTTCCAGATCATGTGATTGGCCCAATTTGCATAACCTACTTTTCTGAACATACCCTGAAAATTGCCCAATGCTGCAATAAAATCTTCATAGTGTGGGGAAAATAGTATATATATATATATATATATATATATATATATATATATATATATATATATATATATATATATATATATACACATGTATACATTGGGGGAGATTTATAAAAACTGGTACTTCATACATTTCCTACACTAGTCTTAATCAAAAGTCTGTGGGGGTAATATGCACCAAATTCATCAGGCATATGCCTCTTAATAAATTTGGCACATCAATATCAGAAGCAGGAGTGACCCGACCTCAAAACATGTGGTTAAACTATTAACAGAATAGTGGAAGAATGTGTTGTTGTGCAGAGTGCTCAATGAACAGCAATGTCAGCAGGCAAATATATCTCCCCAGACCTAGCTGCTGACCTGTGAGGTAGCTACCCATAGTCCCACTCTGCAGTTCTTCAATGTAATCTATAGATATGCTTATCAGGGAGGTGACAATTCTGTAATCTCATTGACTGGCACCTCAATTAGTTACTTAAGCAAATGTAAAGTGAGACTGCTAGCTACACAGCGGCATTACATTTCAGCAGCTAAGTTCCTACTTACATCTGAGACTGCCGCCCCTTCTGTCTGACACCCAAGGCACAGGCCCACAGTCGCTTTGGTATAAATATGACTGATTTAATTGTTGATCTGAGATGTTGATTCCTTCCTTATAGAGACTCTCTTGATATGAAATTCAATAGTTCTGGAAAATGCTGTTCCTATGTTGTAAAGAATAACTTAAAGCTATGGGATCCCCAAATGCAAAACCGGCAAAATCTGTTAAGTAACATTCTGTTTCCTGGATAATATGTGGATTGGAGGGAGTGATTTGTATCACCTGGAGCCATCCTTTTCCTGGTTCTGTCACCCACTCCTGGGGCTCCTTTTCATATGTCCAACATGGTCACACTCACTGTGTAATGGTAGTCAGACAGCGCATGCTCCTTTGCGATTGGCCAGTGGTGCTTTTGTGAATGTCTTAGAGACTACTGATACACTACCGATGCTCACTGTGGATTGCATAATCTAAAAATTCTCATGGCCATCTTGGATGTATGAAGAGGGGCCCCAAGGAGATCGACAGCTGAATTGGAGAGAGGATCGTACCACATAATTTATCTCTTTCCTCTACTCTTTGTACAAATTTTGTCCATGGACTTGAGGATGATTTTAAGTGGCAAAGGGGCCTTTAGGTCTGCTCTGCTCCAGGCCTACATCGCCAGTCTGGGCCGGTGTCAGCACCAGGCACGTGACTGGGCTCACTGAGCTGGGGGGAGCGCCTAAGACTGGGATTGATTTGGTCCTTGTTCTTTGAAACCAACTGTGCTTTAAAGACACAGATGCAATTGACTATGACAGCAGCACTGCCGGAAGTCGAGTGCTTCCTGTTCTGCCCTCTCTGTCACACAGATGGTGCAATGACGTCATTGCATTGTCCATTTCACTTTTACACACAATTCTGACCAGAAGAAACCAAGTCAGAGGACAGAGGACATCGTGGAAGCAAGATAGAAGTGAATGAGATTACTATTTTATTGCTGGAGCACACTGGGGCCTTAATTATTACTCAGGAGGCACCATTAGACCTATACATGATTTGGAGCAAAGTGGGGTCTTTAAATAATTCACGTGGCACAGTGGGACCTATAATTGACTCAGATGACACCGTGGGGAATATAAATGACTCTGCCCACAGTGAAGCTCATAAATGATTCAGGGGACACAGTGAGGCCTACAAATGACTCAGCCGACAGTGGGGCCCATAAATGACTCAGGGGGCAAAGTGGGACCTTAATAATTACTCAGGAGGCACCATTGGGTCTATAAATCATCCGGAGCACAATGGGGGCCATAAATGATTTAGGGGGCACAGTGAGGCCTATAAATGACTCAGGGTGCACAGTAGGGCCTGTAAGTTACTTGTGTGGCACAGTGGGGGCTAAAAATGACTTTGTACACAGTGAGGCCTATGAATGACTCAGTCCACAGTGGAACCCATAAATGACTCAGGGGGGCACAGTCGTGCCTATAAATGATTCAGGCGGCACAGTGAAGCCTATAAATGACCTGTGTGGCAAAGTGGGGCCTATAAGTGTCTCAGGGGGCCCAATGTGGGGTAGAAAATGACTTGTGGGGCACCGTGGGGACTACTAATGACTTGGCCCACAGTAGGGCCTAGAAATGACTTAAGTAGCACAGTGGGTCCTTAATAATTACTCAGAGGGCACAGTAGGGCATATAAATGACTCTTGTGGAACCATGGTGTCTATAAGTGACTTAAGGGGGCACATTGCAAGGTAAAAATGATTCAGGAGGTACAGTGGGGCCTATAAATTAGTAAGGGGAAGAGCTAGGCCTATGAGTTAGTAAGGGGGCCCGCTGTGAGTCAGACGTCCAAAGGTCCAAGTAAAATAGGAGCGGCGTTGTCTCTGGCATAAATAGAACTCACATGCTGCGCATATTTCAGGATTCTTCCAACTTTCCTTCCAGATGGTCAATACTCACCATAAAATTGCGCTGCTTCTCCTCCACTAAGTTATCACGGTATGTTACAACTTGTTTGAATTTTAATGAAGTCTCCCTGTTGTATTGGCGTTTTAGTATCTCTTGGCACATTTAAAGCAACATCTGGAAGGTATTGGCCGTAGAATTAGTGCAGGAGATGGGCATATGCCGCTACCGCTGCCAACCACAGTTATTTTAAGGTAAATTATAGCAGCTGAAAATGATCTACAAATAATCCCCGGGACGCTTGAAGAGCTGCTCAATCAGCCGACCTCTCAGTTAACTTGTAATTCTGCCGCTTTTGTTGCTTAATGGAAAACAGAGCCTTGAGAATTGAAAATCGAGAACTGAACGAGAAGGCGGATGTCTGGCCGTGATACAGCTGTGTGCAAGTTTGGGCACCCCCTCGGTCCAACAACATGGCTTGTAAATTGTGGAAGTGACAAGCGCAGATTGTAGGGAGATGCTTAAACGTGGAATCTCTTCTAGTTACTCCTCTGAACCCACTGACCCCTATTGATCTGCATTGGGCTTCAGAGTGTATGCAGTTCATCATAACGCCTGCTGGCAGAAAATGTAGGAGACAGAATGCAACTTTTTTTAAATGTAATTTATTTTTTAAAGTAGTATTACATAAAAGGGCTATGAATTTTGTATCGCCATAACCATACTGAATGAAGATAAAACGTCATTGTTACTGTACCGAGAAAACGGCAATATCGCAATCTTTTTACATTTTGCCCCATGTAGAAATGTTTTTAAAGTTTCATACCACTAAAAAATACAACTCATCCCACAAACCACAAGCCTTCATGTAGCTAAGTCACTGGAAATATAAAAATGCTTTTTTGTAAAAAAAATTTTTTTAAAGTGGGTGGAAAATGAAAAGAGCCACAGCAGGAAGGGGTTAAAAGATGGGGCACGAAATTCTATAGACAACAAGCTTAACTTGGCAGCTGAATCCGCATGACTTTACTGGGAATCAGCGGTACATTCACTGGAATTCGACACACAGTTTCTGCACATCGCAGCACAGTTTCACTACTCCCACAACGCTGATTTGGCTCTTTGGCAACATTGTTTCAAATACTTACTGTTGGCCATGTTATTCAGAAACGGAAACCATCCGGTGTGTGCGGTGCCGCCACGTTCAGGGGGACCTCGTAAACTGACAGAATGTGGACAACGAAGCCTTGTACGAGCTGTGAGGACATCACACACATCGTCTGACCTCGCTCAGGAGGTCGCATAGGTCATTGGGACATCCATTAGCACCGGAACCATCCGTAGGGAACTGCATGTGAAGGGTTACCATGGACGAGCGGCTGCACACAACATCACAGCAGTGACTGCACAGCGGCACCTGCGATGGGGCTTGGAGCAACGGACTGTAAGCGTGTGGACAGATGGTTCACAGGACACCATCTTCCAATCGGTTGGTGGCACTTGGGTGTGGCGGTTGGCTGGAGAGCGGTTTCTACGCAACTGCATCAGCTTAAGGGTGACTACCCACTAGCGTTTTTTTTCACTGCGAAATTCGCAGCTTTTTTTTCTGCAGGGGGTCTATGGGACTTGTAATGTTAAAATCGCGATCGCGCAAAGACGCGATTTACCGTGAAATTGCGATTTTAGCTTTATAAGTCCCATAGCCCATAGACCCCTGCAGAAAAAAAAAACGCTGCGAATTTCGCAATAAAAAAAACGCTAGTGGGTAGCCACTAGAGATGAGCGAGCACCAAAATGCTCGGGTGCTCGTTACTCGGGATGAAATTTTCGCGATGCTCGAGGGTTCGTTTCGAGCAACGAACCCCATTGAAGTCAATGGGCGACCCGAGCATTTTTGTATATCGCCGATGCTCGCCAAGGTTTCCATTTGTGAAAATCTGGGCAATTCAAGAAAGTGATGGGAACGACACAGAAACGGATAGGGCAGACGAGGGGCTACATGTTGGGGTGCATCTCAAGTTCCCAGGTCCCACTATTAAGCCACAATACCGGCAAGAGTGGGCCCCCCCCCCCTCCCAACAACTTTTACTTCTGAAAAGCCCTCATTAGCAATGCATACCTTAGCTAAGCACCACACTACCTCCAACAAAGCACAATCACTGCCTGCATGACACTCCGCTGCCACTTCTCCTGGGTTACATGCTGCCCAACCCCCCCCCCCTGCACGACCCAGTGTCCACAGCGCACACCAAATTGTCCCTGCGCAGCCTTCAGCTGCCCTCATGCCACACCACCCTCATGTCTATTTATAAGTGCATCTGCCATGAGGAGGAACCGCAGGCACACACTGCAGAGGGTTGGCACGGCTAGGCAGCGACCCTCTTTAAAAGGGGCGGGGCGATAGCTCACAATGCTGTACAGAAGCAATGAGAAATATAATCCTGTGCCACCGCCATCAGGAGCTGCACACGTGGGCATAGCAATGGGGAACCTATGTGCCACACACTATTCATTCTGTCAAGGTGTCTGCATGCCCCAGTCAGACCGCGGTTTTTTATAAATAGTCACAGGCAGGTACAACTCCGCAATGGGAATTCCGTGTGCACCCACAGCATGGGTGGCTCCCTGGAACCCACCGGCTGTACATAAATGTATCCCATTGCAGTGCCCATCACAGCTGAGGTAACGTCCGATTAAATGCAGGTGGGCTTCGGCCCACACTGCATGCCCCAGTCAGACTGGGGTTCTTGAGAAGTGGAGACATGCAGTTACAACTCCGTGTGGACCGACAGCATGGGTGGGTGCCAGGAAGCCACCGGCGGTACATAAATATATCCCATTGCATTGCCCATCACAGCTGAGGTAATGTCATGTTTAATGCAGGTGGGCTTCGGCCCACACTGCATGCCCCAGTCAGACTGGGGTTCTTTAGAAGTGGACACATGCAGTTACAACTCCGTGTGGACCGACAGCATGGGTGGCTCCCTGGAACCCACTGGCTGTACATAAATGTATCCCATTGCAGTGCCCATCACAGCTGATGTAACGTCAGCTTTAATGCAGGTGGGCAAAAAATTAATTGGATTACACTGTAGGCGAGGGCCCCAAAAAATTGGTGTACCAACAGTACTAATGTACGTCAGAAAAATTGCCCATGCCCAACCAAGAGGGCAGGTGAAACCCATTAATCGCTTTGGTTAATGCGGCTTAATTTGTAACTAGGCCTGGAGGCAGCCCAGTTAAAATAAAAATTGGTTCAGGTGCAAGTTTCAACGCTTTAATGAGCATTGAAACGTATAAAAATTGTTTACAAAAGTTATATGACTGAGCCTTGTGGGCCTAAGAAAAATTGCCCGTTCGGCGTGATTACGTCAGGTTTCAGGAGGAGGAGCAGGAGGAGGAGGATGAATATTATACACAGATTGATGAAGCTAAAATGTCCCCGTTTTGGATGGTGAGAGAGAACGATGCTTCCATCCGCGGGTGCAGCCTACGTATTGTTTAGGTATCGCTGCTGTCCGCTGGTGGAGAAGAGAAGTCTGGGGAAATCCAGGCTTTGTTCATCTTGATGAGTGTAAGCCTGTCGGCACTGTCGGTTGACAGGCGGGTACGCTTATCTGTGATGATTCCCCCTGCCGCACTAAACACCCTCTCTGACAAGACGCTAGCGGCAGGACAAGCAAGCACCTCCAGGGCATACAGCGCGAGTTCAGGCCACGTGTCCAGCTTCGAAACCCAGTAGTTGTAGGGGGCAGAGGCGTCACGGAGGACGGTCGTGCGATCGGCTACGTACTCCCTCACCATCCTTTTACAGTGCTCCCGCCAACTCAGCCTTGACTGGGGAGCGGTGACACAGTCTTTCTGGGGAGCCAGAAAGCTGTCAAAGGCCTTAGAGAGTGTTCCCCTGCCTGTGCTGTACATGCTGCCTGATCTCTGCGCCTCCCCTGCTACCTGGCCTTCGGAACTGCGCCTTCGGCCACTAGCGCTGCCGGATGGGAATTTTACCATCAGTTTGTCCGCCAGGGTCCTGTGGTATAGCATCACTCTCGAACCCCTTTCCTCTTCGGGTATGAGAGTGGAAAGGTTCTCCTTATACTGTGGGTCGAGCAGTGTGTACACCCAGTAATCCGTAGTGGCCAGAATGCGTGTAACGCGAGGGTCACGAGAAAGGCATCCTAACATGAAGTCAGCCATGTGTGCCTGGGTACCTGTACGCAACACATGGCTGTCCTCACTAGGAAGATCACTTTCAGGATCCTCCTCCTCCTCCTCAGGCCATACACGCTGAAAGGATGACAGGCAAGCAGCATGGGTACCCTCAGCAGTGGGCCAAGCTGTCTCTTCCCCCTCCTCCTCCTCCTCCTCCTCCTCAACGCGCTGAGATATAGACAGGAGGGTGCTCTGACTATCCAGCGACATACTGTCTTCCCCCGGCTCTGTTTCCGAGCGCAAAGCGTCTGCCTTTATGCTTTGCAGGGAACTTCTCAAGAGGCATAGCAGAGGAATGGTGACGCTAATGATTGCAGCATCGCCGCTCACCATCTGGGTAAACTCCTCAAAGTTTCCAAGGACCTGGCAGATGTCTGCCAACCAGGCCCACTCTTCTGTAAAGAATTGAGGAGGCTGACTCCCACTGCGCCGCCCATGTTGGAGTTGGTATTCCACTATAGCTCTACGCTGCTCATAGAGCCTGGCCAACATGTGGAGCGTAGAGTTCCACCGTGTGGGCATGTCGCACAGCAGTCGGTGCACTGGCAGATGAAACCGATGTTGCAGGGTGCGCAGGGTGGCAGCGTCCGTGTGGGACTTGCGGAAATGTGCGCAGAGACGGCGCACCTTTCCGAGCAGGTCTGACAAGCGTGGGTAGCTTTTCAGAAAGCGCTGAACCACCAAATTAAAGATGTGGGCCAGGCATGGCACGTGCGTGAGGCTGCCGAGCTGCAGAGCCGCCACCAGGTTACGGCCGTTGTCACACACGACCATGCCCGGTTTGAGGCTTAGTGGCGAAAGCCAGCGGTCGGTCTGCTCTGTCAGACCCTGCAGCAGTTCGTGGGCCGTGTGCCTCTTCTCTCCTAAGCTGAGTAGTTTCAGCAGGGCCTGCTGACGCTTGCCCACCGCTGTGCTGCCACGACGCGTGACATCGACTGCTGGCGACGTGCTGCTGCTGACACATCTTGATTGCGAGACAGAGGTTGCGTAGGAGGAGGAGGAGGAGGGTGGTTTAGTGGAGGAAGCATACATCGCCGCAGATACCACCACCGAGCTGGGGCCCGCAATTCTGGGGGTGGGTAGGACGTGAGCGGTCCCAGGCTCTGACTCTGTCCCAGCCTCCACTAAATTCACCCAATGTGCCGTCAGGGAGATATAGTGGCCCTGCCCGCCTGTGTTTGTCCACGTGTCCGTTGTTAAGTGGACCTTGCCAGTAACCGCGTTGGTGAGGGCGCGTACAATGTTGCGGGAGACGTGGTCGTGCAGGGCTGGGGGTGGGTAGGACGTGAGCGGTCCCAGGCTCTGACTCTGTCCCAGCCTCCACTAAATTCACCCAATGTGCCGTCAGGGAGATATAGTGGCCCTGCCCGCCTGTGTTTGTCCACGTGTCCGTTGTTAAGTGGACCTTGCCAGTAACCGCGTTGGTGAGGGCGCGTACAATGTTGCGGGAGACGTGGTCGTGCAGGGCTGGGACGGCACATCGGGAAAAGTAGTGGCGACTGGGAACTGAGTAGCGCGGGGCCGCCGCCACCATCATACCTTTGAAAGCCTCCGTTTCCACAACCCTATACGGCAGCATCTCCAGGCTGATAAATTTGGCAATGTGCATGTTTAACGCTTGAGCGTGCGGGTGCGTGGCGGCGTACTTGCGCTCCAACACTTGCGCTAGCGACGGCTGGACGGTGCGCTGAGAGACATTGGTGGATGGGGCCGAGCACAGCGGAGGTGAGGGTGTGGGTGCAGGCCAGGAGACGGTAGTGCCTGTGTCCTGAGAGGGGGGTTGGATCTCAGTGGCAGGTTGGGGCACAGGGGGAGAGGCAGCGGTGCAGACCAGAGGCAGTGAACGGCCTTCGTCCCACCTTGTTGGGTGCTTGGCCATCATATGTCTGCGCATGCTGGTGGTGGTGAGGCTGGTGGTGGTGGCTCCCCGGCTGATCTTGGCGCGACAAAGGTTGCACACCACTGTTCGTCAGTCGTCTGCACTCTCAGTGAAAAACTGCCAGACCTTTGAGCACCTCGGCCTCTGCAGGGTGGCATGGCGCGAGGGGGCGCTTTGGGAAACAGTTGGTGGATTATTCAGTCTGGCCCTGCCTCTACCCCTGGCCACCGCACTGGCTCTTCCAACCTGCCCTGCTGCTGCACTTGCCTCCCCCTCTGAAGACTTGTCCTCAGTAGGCGTAGCAAACCAGGTGGGGTCAGTCACCTCATCGTCCCGCTGCTCTTCCTCCGAATCCTCTGTGCGCTCCTCCCTTGGACTTACTGCAATTACTACTACCTGAGTGATAGACAACTGTGTCTCATCGTCATCGTCCTCCTCACCCACTGAAAGCTCTTGAGACAGTTGCTGGAAGTCCCCAGCCTCATCCCCCGGACCCCGGGAACTTTCCAAAGGTTGGGCATCGGTCACGACAAACTCCTCCAGTGGGAGAGGATTCAGAACCATTGCTAACCATTCTGGGCAGGGGCCCGGGAACAGTTCCTAGGAGTCTGCCTGCTCCTCAGAATGTGTCATTGTAATGGAGTGAGGAGGCTGGGAGGAAGGAGGAGCAGCAGCCAGAGGATTCAGAGTTGCAGCAGTGGATGGCGCAGAATTCTGGGTGGTCGATAGATTGCTGGATGCACTTTCTGCCATCCATGACAGGACCTGCTCACACTGCTCATTTTCTAATAAAGGTCTACCGCGTGGACCCATTAATTGTGAGATGAATGTGGGGACGCCAGAAACGTGCCTCTCTCCTAATCCCGCAGCAGTCGGCTGCGATACACCTGGATCAGGAGCTCGGCCTGTGCCCACATCCTAACTTGGGCCTCCGCGTCCTCGCCCGCGTCCACGTCCTCTAGGCCTACCCCTACCCCTCAGCATGCTGTATTACCAGTAGTGCAGAAACAGAACGCTGTAATTAAATGTGCGGCTTATTGGCCTGTGGTTGGAGGCTGACTTCCCTTACGGAACGCACAGCAGATCCAGGAAACAATTTTGCGCCAGCCTGCTGTAACGCTTAGCTGCGTATTAATTAGGACTACTACCCCCAGCAGATAGATACTGTAGGCAGCGTATAATATTATGTATACTGTTTCCCTCTGGCGGGATGACGGCGCTGATGTAACAGAGACAGCAGATCCAGGAAACAATTTTGCGCCAGACTGCTGTAACGCTTAGCTGCGTATTAATTAGGACTACTACCCCCAGCAGATAGATACTGTAGGCAGCGTATAATATTATGTATACTGTTTCCCTCTGGCGGGATGACGGCGCTGATGTAACAGAGACAGCAGATCCAGGAAACAATTTTGAGCCAGCCTGCTGTAACGCTTAGCTGCGTATTAATTAGAACTACTACCCCCAGCAGATAGATACTGTAGGCAGCGTATAATATTATGTATACTGTTTCCCTCTGGCGGGATGACGGCGCTGATGTAACAGAGACAGCAGATCCAGGAAACAATTTTGTGCAAGCCTGCTGTAACGCTTAGCTGCGTATTAATTAGGACTACTACCCCCAGCAGACACGCAGGAAACTGAAGACGGTCACAGGCAGCCCAAATATAGTATTTTTCCCCAATTTTTTGGAAAAAGCCCACTGCCTATATAGCCTGAATATCTCTTTCCCTGCCTCACCAGTACTGCCCCTATACTCTGTACAATGACTGCAGACTGAGGACGCAATGCTCTGCACGGCCGATATACAAAAAAAAAAAAGTGCAACACTGCAAAAGCAGCCTCAACAGTACTGCACACGGTCAGATGTGGCCCTAAGAAGGACCGTTGGGGTTCTTGAAGCCTAAAATCACTCCTAACGCTCTCCCTATAGCAGCTCCGGCATCAGCAGCACTTTCCCTGAACTATGTCAGAAGGCATCTGTGGCGAGCAGCGGGAGGGGCCGATTTTTATACTCGGGTGACACCTGATCTCCCCAGCCACTCACAGCAGGGGGGTGGTATAGGGCTTGAACGTCGCAGGGGGAAGTTGTAATGCCTTCCCTGTCTTTCTATTGGCCAGAAAAGCGCGCTAACGTCTCAGAGATGAAAGTGAAAGTAACTCGAACATCGCGTGGTGCTCGCCTCTAGTAACGAGCATCTCGAACACGCTAATACTCGAACGAGTATCAAGCTCGGACGAGTACGTTCGCTCATCTCTAGTAGTCACCCTTACAGTGAAGTTTGGAAGGGGCTCTATTATGATGGTGGTGAGAGTGGGGGTTCTGCTGGGAAGGACTAGGGCCATTAGTTATAGTGAGGTCCACCCTCAACACCAATACGAACAAAGACATTGCAGACACTGTGCCGTTACCTACCCTGTGGCAATACTTGGGTACAGCTCCATGTCTCTACAACATGACTGAGCACCATGTCATGCAGCATGCAATGTTGAGGCTTAGATTGAGGAGCAGAACGTTTGCAAACTTCATTGGCCACCCAAAGTTCAGATCTCAATCCCATCGAGCATCTCCCCTAATAATGCAGTTACTAAGTGGTGGAAGGAAATTAAAAAAAACAATATACTCACATCTTTCATTTCCCATGCTGCACTACTCCATTCGAATTTGGGCCCTTCTCCTTCCAGGTACTGGTTAGATTCTTCTTACAAGGAAAAAGTCCTCCGCGCTCATTGGGTACAAGTATATCCAGGTTCCAAAAACTCTTTTGGAACCTACATATACTTGTACCCAATGAACGTGGAGGATTTTTCCTTGTAAGAAGATTCTCTATAGCATGAAGTGTCCCTTGCAGTAGACCTCAGCGACCCCTCCTGACGTCTCTCTGGTCTTCATCGGATAGCGGGAACTAGATTTTCTCATTACCAGCCATCTCGGACTTCTGGTGCAGGTGGATCTCCTTAACAGAAGTATCCACCTAGCACCAGGTGAGTGTCCTTTTACTATTATTGTATACACCATATACACAGTATTGAATATCCACTTTCCTGGAGGTGCTACTCTCAGTATAATAGGTACTTGTTAGATGGCAGGTGGCTGCTGTAGCCAATCTCTGGTCTGAGTGTAGTGGCCCAGTACATCCACTTCTGGCTCCCTCCATAATTTCATACGTGTCATGTCTTGTGTTGGTGCGCTGTGCAAACTGTTTAGTCATTCTGTTATGTGTATTGCACAGCTACAGCAAGTGAGGAGTTAAAGGGGTTTTGTCATTAAAAGAAAAATTATCTAAACTTACCTATTCCTTCCCTGTCAGTCTTCTTATCACATCTTCTCCTGGCTGAGCTTCTCCAGTGCCCCAGGTTAGCTCACTGTAGGCTGGGCTCAGCTTGTTATGAGGGCTGCTTATCACAAACTCCTTCCTGCTGGGTCAGTGAAGGTCACATCCCTGTGCTGTAGCTGCCTAGGAAGGAATTGTAATCTATTTCAGAGACAGCTTGCATGAGCAATCTCTGAAGAAGATAATCAGTCCTCCTGCTGACCTGTGAGCTGTGACGTAAATGGCAGACTGCCAACCTAATGTACATAACCTCACAGGAAGGAGAAGAATCAGGCAGCTGGAGATGAAGTGACCCCCTGGACTGCAGGAGACAGGAGAAGATAAGGGAAGTGAAGATCTGGTAAGTAGACTGATGGGGAGGAATAGATAAGTATAGCATTTTTCTTTTTCCGTGACAGAACCCCTTTAAGTGTTTGCATGAACCTGGGAGATGCTTGCAATGTATCAGTTTGTCTTGTCACATGGTATGAGTCAGATTATAAATATGAGTGTTTTGGGTGTGGTAGCGGGTCTGTTCTTCTGGGTTCATGAGTCTTCAGAGTGCCAGTGACCGTAAAGGAGTGAGAGCCCCCAAAAGAGACAGAGCATGAGCGTGTTGGTGGTGAGTCAAGGCCAAAGTCCCTGTGCAGAGGTACTCCCTTATTACTGTTCCGACGCGGCCGTCCTGTTTCTGGGATCACCACGTAGAGGTACTTAAAAGTCTACTGTTCATACGCGGACGTCCTGTGCCTGGGATCATCGCATGGAGGTACTCAAATACTGCTGTTTCCTACACGGCCGTCCCATGCCTGGGATCACAGTGTAGAGTTACTATCCTACTGTCTAGTTTTCCTGCACATCCAACTTGTGTAAATTGCGCCTTTCACCCAGTGTGGTTGTTAAGTACAGTTCTGCCAGGCCCTGACTTTTCCCAGGGACCTGAGGTACGTTACAAAGTCTGTGGCTCCTTTCTTTACCACTGAACGGTGGCATGACCTGTGACAACCCCTATCCCTGTTCGCAAGTTTATTGGGCATTCCTCTCCGAGGGGTGCCCGGAAAAGGCCCAGCGCTGCCCTGGCCGTGGCTATGTGCACCCCTCAAGGAGGGAGTGTGTTAAGTGCCTCCGTGACAAGCAACCATCTTGCCCTCCCAGCTCCTCAACATACGCCTTGTGTCTGGGGTCACCCAACGGGACGCTGCATGAGCATCTGAGGCCAGCAGTTGGCTGTGGTGGTCACATGTCTTGGCACGTAAACATGCTGCCTGGAAGTAAAGATGGGAGCAATGGAGCAGCATTTGGAGGAGAAGATGTGAGTGTGTTGTGTGCGGTCCTGCGTTCATGTGAATGAGCAGAGAACATTCACAGATGTTTTGCATTGATGTAAATAATCCGCCATGTGAATAGCATTGCAAACTATTATAGGGCGGTCTGCTATTAGTGGACTACACGGCCTTGGTGGGGTTACAGCGGTAATGTGCAGATTATCAGCATGCCATCATCATGCGGCTGCTTGCTCGGTCCCTCGGTGGGAGGAGTCTAAGAGCTGCTAAGAGGGATTTCATAGATGCTGAAATAATCCTGTAGTTCATAAGATGTCCTCCACATGGACACCGACAACTGTCTACACAGAAGAACAAGCTCTGGATGGACTGGTTGTCAGACTCGGGATCACATGACATGGTGCCCCATAATGAAGGGAGCCAAAATGTATGAATGGAGCTGAGCTGGAATGAAGCAAACTGCCCTGCTGAGTCAGTATGGGGCCGTATTCATCCAGTTGTGTGCATCATTCGATTGTATAGAAGGGCACATAGGCACCATCCATGTGCTGTGTGATATTCCTGCACCCCATACATTGCATGCTCTATTCTTGTCCACGATGGTGGGAGATAATAGGAATTCTAGTGGTTTTTTTATCGCATGGACAATCAGTGTGAAAAATCATCCATCTGAATAGCCGCTGAACTCGTTCTACTGCTCAAACAGCTGCATCCCCGGTCCGTCAGGGATATCCACCTGCTTTTAGTGATTCCTGGCTTCAAAATAGTATCAAAAGCAAGAACCGGATCTGCAGCTGTTTGAAGTGGGGTCAGGAATACTGAGCAGAAATACGCAGCAGAGAAAGGTGAGGTGGACCAGTGTGCAGCAGAGAAGGGTGAAGGAGACCAGTGCGCCGCAGAAAAGGGTGAGGGGGACCAGTGCGCAGCAGAGAAGGGTGAGGGGGGCCAGTGCGCAGCAGAGAAGGGTGAGGGGGACCAGTGAGCAGCAGAGAAGGGTGAGGGGGGCCAGTGTGCCGCAGAAAAGGGTGAGGGGGGCCAGTGAGCAGCAGAGAAGGGTGAGGGGGACCAGTGCGCAGCAGAGAAGGGTGAGGGGGGCCAGTGCGCAGCAGAGAAGGGTGAGGGGGACCAGTGCGCCGCAGAAAAGGGTGAGGGGGACCAGTGCGCAGCAGAGAAGGGTGAGGGGGGCCAGTGAGCAGCAGAGAAGGGTGAGGGGGGCCAGTGAGCAGCAGAGAAGGGTGAGGGGGGCCAGTGAGCAGCAGAGAAGGGTGAGGGGGACCAGTGCGCAGCAGAGAAGGGTGAGGGGAGACCAGTGCGCAGCAGAGAAGGGTGAGGGGAGACCAGTGCGCAGCAGAGAAGGGTGAGGGGGGCCAGTGAGCAGCAGAGAAGGGTGAGGGGGACCAGTGCGCAGCAGAGAAGGGTGAGGGGGGCCAGTGAGCAGCAGAGAAGGGTGAGGGGGACCAGTGCGCAGCAGAGAAGGGTGAGGGAGACCAGTGCGCAGCAGAGAAGGGTGAGGGGGGCCAGTGAGCAGCAGAGAAGGGTGAGGGGGGCCAGTGAGCAGCAGAGAAGGGTGAGGGGGGCCAGTGAGCAGCAGAGAAGGGTGAGGGAGACCAGTGCGCCGCAGAAAAGGGTGAGGGGGGCCAGTGAGCAGCAGAGAAGGGTGAGGGGGACCAGTGCGCAGCAGAGAAGGGTGAGGGAGACCAGTGCGCAGCAGAGAAGGGTGAGGGAGGCCAGTGAGCAGCAGAGAAGGGTGAGGGGGGCCAGTGAGCAGCAGAGAAGGGTGAGGGGGGCCAGTGAGCAGCAGAGAAGGGTGAGGGAGACCAGTGCGCCGCAGAAAAGGGTGAGGGGGGCCAGTGAGCAGCAGAGAAGGGTGAGGGGGACCAGTGCGCAGCAGAGAAGATCTGTGATCCTCCTGTCTGCTCCAGGGAAGCAAGATATGAATTGTATTTCATGTTATCACCCTCCATCAGTCAGGGAGTAAATCCACTCCCTGATTGACACGTGTGGGTTTTTTTTTCCAGAAAAGGAATGAAAATTTGAGCACTTGCCGATCGAATCATTTCTCTATGCCATTTAACCTTGCAGATGCCGCAGTCAATGATAGAAGGCAGAGGGGGTTATTAGTTTACCAACTATGATAGGGTCACCGATACTAGGAGGGTTACAATAGGGGGCAGTATTGGAGGGGTTAGAAGTTGAGTACCACAAGGGGCAGTATGGGAGGGGCTATAAGTGGGACACCACAGGTTAGTTTTGTGCCCTATTCTTTTAAATGTATTTATTGATAACTTGATAGAAGGATTGGGCAGTAAAATATCAATATTTACAGATGACACAAAACTATGTAAAGTAATTAAGAGGACAGTATATGGGTACATATAGATCTGTATGCGGGTACATATAGATCTGTATACAGGTACATATAGATCGGTATACAGGTACAAATAGATCTGCATAGGGTACATATAGATTTGTATACAGGTACATATAGATCTGTATACGGGGACATATAGATCTGTACGCAGATACATATAGATCTGCATATAGGCACATATAGATTTGTATACAGGTACATATAGATCTGTATACAGGTACATATAGCTCTGTGTGTGGGTACATATAGATCTGCATACAGGCACATATAGATTTGTATACAGGTACATACAGATCTGTATACGGGTACGTATAGATTTGTATACAGGTACATACAGATCTGCATACGGGTACGTATAGATTTGTATACGGGTACATATAGATCTGTATACGGGTACATATAGATCTGTATGCGGGTACATATAGATCTGTATACGGGTACATATAGATCTGTATGCGGGTACATATAGATCTGTATACAGGTACATATAGATCTGTATACGGGTACATATAGATCTGTATGCGGGTACATATAGATCTGTATGCGGGTACATATAGATCTGTATGCGGGTACATATAGATCTGTATATGGGTACATATAGATCTTTATTAGAGATGAGCGAACGTACTCGTTTCGAGTAATTACCCGATCAAGCATCGCTATTTTCGAGTACCTGGCTACTCGGGTGGAAAGATTCGGGGGGCGCAGGGGGGCGGGGGATGGCGTGGTGGAGCAGGGGGTAGCAGCGGGGAACAGGGGGGATCTCTCTCTCTCTAACTCTCCCCCCCACTCCCCTCTGCAACCCCCCGCTCACCCACGGCGCCCCCCGAATCTTTTCACCCGAGTAGAGAAGTACTCGAAAATCGCGGTGCTCAAGTGAAAAAGGGGCGTGGCCGAGTAGGCTCGCTTATCTCTAATCTTTATACAGTTGCAAATGGATCTGAATCAGTTGAGGGCAGAAAAGTGTTGAATGAGGGGTAACACTGATAAATGTGCAGTTCTGCACACGGACAGAGGAAATCCATGTCACCATTACTAACTAATGGGAAACCACTGGGGACTCTGACATGGAGAAGGACTTGGGGGTTTATAACTGTAAGTCTAACTGTGGCAACCAGTGTCAGGCAGCTGCTGCAGGGGCGAGCGTATTGCAACATATGATCGTCTGTCTAAGCCAGAAAAGCGGCTTCACGCGGCGCAGGCGCAAAAACACTTGTGATTGCGTTATTTTTTTTGCTGTGAAGGTCCCCATAAAAGTCAATGCGGGGTGTGCAAATGCGTAATACGCTGCGTAATTCTGCTGGAAGGAGAACACATTTGGAACTAATTAACCATTTCAAGCGATGCGTCTTGCTTACTGCGTGTGGAAAAAGTGCATTAAAATATGCTGATACACGCACAAAAAGGCATAGTTCATTCCACAAAACTGCAGCGCTGACGTGGGCAGAAATGTGCAAACATGAAAGCAGTGTAAGGGGTTAAAAATGCACTTAAGACAACTGGGTTCGGCGCCAATTATATTTACATGACAGATAAATACAAAATCTACAATAAAAAGGGTTTTTCCAAATGTATTGTGATTCTTAGGGGTTAAATAGAGAACTAGAGGGGGTTTCAAGGCTTACTTAAAAAAGTAACGATTCCCCCTTAGTGCCCCAATGCACATTTTATGATGCCCCTCGTGGCTGTACTGCCCTCCTACACAGCGGAGATCTTGAAGCTCCCGGGCCCCAATGCAAAACCTGTAACAGGGCCCCCAACTGTAATGCTTTATTCATAGTACTGGGCTCTCTATATGGAGCAGAGAGGCCTTATGGCCCCCTAAGGCTCCTGGGCCCGGGTGCATCCGCATCCCCTGCACCCTCTATAGTTACGCCAGTGGTGGAGAGATGCTCCCTTAGTGCCCCCACATAGAAAGAGGGACCCTAGTGATCTCACAGTGCGGGGGGCACTAAGAAAATGATGGTCACTAAGGGGCATCTTTACTGTGTGTGGGGCATCACTACTATGAACGGGCACTAATGAGGCATCACTGCTATGAACGGGCACTAATGCGGCATCACTGCTATGAAGGGGCACTAATGAGGCATCACTGCTATGAAGGGGCACTAATGAGGCATCATACTGTGCCGGGGGCACTAATGAGGCATCACTGCTATGAAGGGGCACTAATGAGGCATCACTGCTATGAAGGGGCACTAAGGAGGCATCACTGCTATGAAGGGGCACTAAGCAGGCATCACACTGTGGCGGGGGCACTAAAGAGGTACCATATAGTGGTGTAGCCACCAGGGATGAATCCCATTAAGGGCCTGTTCACATGTTGTGTTTTTTGGTGCTGCTCTGCACTATAACCCCTGTCTATTTCCGACCCATTGGACGCGGATTATAATGTATATCTGTAGCAGATTTCACCCTTTAGACTGAAGAGGAACGGCTGCTGCGGATCTGCTGCAAATTCCGTGCCAAAATCCGGATTTTGACACGAATTTTGGTGCAAATTTCATGCGGATTTTGGCGCGCAATTTCCACTATCACCAGGGTAGCATTCGATTCTGACACCGCTGGACCAGCTAAGTATTTGCCCCCCCCTGACAACCCCTATAACTCGTCACCCTTTCCTCACCTGTTTCTACTGTTTCTCGTTGACCGAGAGTCATAAACTCTCATTTTCTTCTGCTATCAACAAATTGGTAAATTGCAGCGAGTGATTCAGCGGCGCCCGATGATCAGCAGCGGCGGCGGATCAATCACTAGTCCTTTGACTATGATAATTAGTGGCAGCGCAGGAGCGTTCCTCCATGTATTCGCAGGGCGGTTTACATCCAGCAGATGTACGGCGCTCGGGCTGAGGACTACAAATGACTCCGCGTCTGCGAGATCGTACATTTTTTATGATGCCGCGGTGAAACATGTTCTGGAAATAAACTGCTGAACAGATGGATTAGGTTCATCATAAACTAATGTTGTTCATTAAAACATAATTCTCTCCACTTACAAGTAAAGTAATTATCTGCTATAACAACAAAGCATCCATTACAGGAAGTAACACGGAGCTAAACGGGCGAGGGGGGAGATGGGCGAAGAATGGAAACGCCGGCGGAAGGGGAGTTCGGTTACATTTGTTTTACCAAACTTGCCTACAAGGCATCAAATACCCGGATGATGTCTAGCCGGGCGGAAAACATACATCTGTATTGTAAATAGCATACGATGAACTATCAGGCATACATGGGGTTAAAAAGCCCGAGGATGCTGGGAGTGCAAGTGTCCAACAAGTTCCCTATAGATTCTGTAATGTAGTCATACGTACGGTCAGTATGATATTCGTATCCGTTGCTCTAGTCAGAAGTCACCTAACTAGGATGTACTACTACTCCCAGCAATGGAGATACTGAGAAGTTTTTATCATATCAAATACATATCCCAAAATTGGTGCATCATCACATGGAGTCCCCATAGATGCCCCCAACTGGGGTGATATAATTATCCATACGTCACTGTGGGGATATGGGGGTCATTGGTGGGTTCTCACACATTACTGTTCATAGTGATGGTAAACGTGCGTTCACTGTTGTAGTGTATAGGACTGTACTCTCCATCATTGGATGTGGACTCTGATATAATTAAAGGGGTTGTCTCGCGGCGAAAGCGAAAAAAAATTTTTTTCACTTACCCCCGCATTCTGCCCTGTTAAAAAGAAAGCATAGGTTAGTTTTTAAAAAGCACATTGCACTTACCTGCATCAGCGTTCTGCAGCTTCTTCTATTCTTCTTTTAAAGATGGCGCCGCAGGTCTTCTCCCATGGTGCACCGTGGATTTTCTTCTCCTTCCTTGCGTTCCATTGCCGATTCCAGCCTCCTGATTGGCTGGAATCGGCACACGTGACGGGGCGGAGCTACGATGACAACGCGGTGAGCAGCTCTCCGGCACGAGCGGCACCATTCACTGACTGATTGGCTGATTTAACCTGATTGGTTGTTAGGGCAGAGCTGTAGCAGAAATTAATAATATGCGGCCTTGGTGAGGCCCGCGCAAATGCACCGAGCTCACCAAGCCATCGCCCATTTCCCCTCCCTCCCAATCGAAGGCTCACCTCTGTTCCTCCCCACCCATTCTGTGCAATTGGGAGGGGCGGGACAGGGGTGGAGCTAAGCACCGGTCCACCCTGCCTCCTCCTATTGATGGCTATGGGCAAGGGGTGGGGAGAGGGCGGGCGCTTAGCTCTGCCCGCGTCCCGCCCCTTCTCTATAGTCATCAATGGGAGGAGGTGGGATGGACCTGCG
Source organism: Eleutherodactylus coqui (assembly GCF_035609145.1). NCBI lineage: Eukaryota > Metazoa > Chordata > Amphibia > Anura > Eleutherodactylidae > Eleutherodactylus > Eleutherodactylus coqui. The sequence goes on from NC_089845.1 coordinate 162,654,557, forward strand.
CTTAGTCCTGCCCCCTCCCCATTGCACAGAATGAGCAGGGAGGAACAGAAGTGAGCCTGCAAACAGGGAGGAGAACAGAGGGAGGAAGTTTAGCAGCCATGCTGCTAAACTCCCTCCCACCTACAGCTGCTGCAATGGGCTCCCATAGGAGCCCATGCAGCGGCTGACGTATTCCGCCACAAAACATAGTTCTAGGACGTAAAAACGCCCGGCGCTATATTGGCTTGGTTGGGCGTTTTTACATCTCACAAATACGCCCTTGTGATCTGATGCATTGGAAACGAATGCATCAGATCACAGCACATATCACCCGGCCGTGAAAACGGCCAGACAACATGCGCTACTGTGAAAGAAGCCTTAGCTAGAGGCATAAATCAGGCAGTCATGAGATGGGCAGCCTGTAATTGGTAGATAGATCCTCCGCACGGGTTGGTTGAGAATAATTGGCATAAAAGAGAGAGCCGTGGTAGTCTAGAGAGTTCTAACAAGTCCAGAAAGAGTTCTGCAGGAGGAGAGGAGCTAAGACCAGAGAAGAAGGTGGACGGAGTGCTAGCAACAAGGAGCAAGAGCTGAGAGACAGTGCGGTGGGAAGGTGGAGAAAGTGTGAGTACCCCAAAGATATATAATATCTACAGAGAAAAGAAAAAGGAACTAAAATTAACAAAGGAGTTTCAGCAGCCTAGAGGAAAATAGTTAAAGACAAGAGAATCAGCAAGGACCTAAAGTAACTGTAATGCACTAGAAAGGAAGCTTGATACTTCAAAGAATAGAAGAAACCAGGAGGGCACAGCAGGAGGACAGAAAGGATTCCCACACTTATTTACTGTTAGAGAGCCCCCAGTGTTCAGATAGGGTATCTGCACTTCATGCTGCACTTCTAAGAAGCAATGTAACTGACTTGTCTGAGTAAGTCTACCGCCAGGTAAAGTAATGCTGATTGTATTGAAGAAGCTAAAAAACTCCTTTTCTCTAAAGCAATGAACTGTTCATGGTTTCACCATTTATTCTTCCTCCTGCAGTCCCTTCCCACCACCGAACATCTGCACTGAGGTACCGCACTACACTTCAGGGGAAGAAACATTTTATATTTCTCATTTTTATTATTATTTTGTCCGGCACCGACCTTGGCCGGTATACAGACTGGCCTCATGAACTGACAACTAGCACCCAAGAGCCAAAAAGACAATTTATTATTTTTCAGGTTGCATACCACCGCCAGTGTAAGAGAGAAGGAGCAAGTCGCCATGATAACCAGCATTTTACGCTGCTCACTCCCTCTGCGGTTTGGCTGGTTGCACTGTATTTTGAGTGATGGAGACAGGAGGAGGAGAAGCAAGGTTATATTGTCCAATATAGCGTGCGCAGCGTCGATCATCAGTTTCTGTCTTCTCTGTGCGTGCATCTGTGTAAGGAAGCCGCTGTAAGTTCTGCAGGCAGTTGGATTTTTAGGAGTGGTGGCATGGCAGAACCCAATCCTTGCTGGGGGCCCGGCCTTGCACAGAGCCCTCCTGTAAAGGGATGTCATGTGAATTATATTCCTGCTCTGTAAAGTATATTTTTCCTCCGTCTGTCACCGCGCCGCGCAGCACGCCTCCGGCATCACACAACATCCACCTGCATCTTACAATAGGATCATTTTTCCATTCTGATTTCTGTTTCTCTTTTGAAAGTTCATCTAGTTATGAAACTATGAACCTGCCGTGAAAATAGGTCTTGAAGTACCGACATCCTCCATCACTCCAAGCGTTCTCCTGGTCTGATCATAACCGATTTCACATCTGGAACTACTTAAAACAATCACTATTCTCCGGTTATGGTGCACCTAGTTATGCACTGCTTTCGGAAGCCAGGAAAATGACATAAATTTACCTTATTATCTCGATTCCACGGGGTTCCGTGATATCATTGACAGCAGGCTGAGAGTTTCTGTCCTATAATATAGTTTTAGATTTTATGGCTTAAACTTTAGTTTAGAAATTTCTTTGGGAGAAAAAAAATCTAAATTTAAAGGGGCACTCCAGTGTAAAACTAAGTTTCCCATGTGAGTGCTCCCCTATAATCATCACAACCCCATGCTTCTGTTACCTCTTGTAGCAATCTAAGTAATAAAATATCAGGGAGAATGAGCCTGGCTGGTTACATAGCGGCAATCTGGGAATGCACTGGGTGACAACCACAAAGGTACATAGTCCTTACTGAGTTCCTCAAAGTAGCAATATCCCTCTTTGGCCCCTAAAAGTAATAGTGCTCCCTATACCCTACAAAGTAATAGTGCCACACTGAGCCCATAAAAGTAGTAATGCCCCTCTATGTATCTTCAAAATAATAGTGTTCGCTATATAACCCTGCAAAGTCACAGTGCTCCCTCAAAGTAGTAGATCCACCTTGGGTTCTTTGAAGTCCACAGCTTTCCCTACCCCCAAAAACTCGAGTTGGCAGAGTACAAACTTTCTTACTCTGCTGTCAGACAGAGCACGGCTCTTAGTAGGAATGCCAGAGTATAGTAGATGAGGGAGGAATTGGACTATGCTATGCATGGAGCCACACAGAAAACAATACCAAGAAACATCAGTAGACTATGCAGATGCTGCAGAGAGTACAGGAATAGGCGATGATGATGATGGCTAGTGATGTGGAGGATGATTGCTAGAATTAAGATAGAGAGCAAACTTCAGAATAACTTCTCAAAAACAAGTTTAAGGTATTTTGCAAGATTTTCACTCAAAGAGTCACTTAGGCAAATGTACCATAAAACAAGCATTTCCAGGTGGCTTTGTGGGTATCATAGGTTGTTCCAGGTGTAAAGCTAAGAGTTGTGCACTAATGGGGATTTAAGTGTTGGAAGGTATCACAATGTTTTATTATGAGCTAGGGCAGAGAGTGATGGGAATGATCCTGTGCCTTATGGAGTTCCCCTTTAAGAAAAATAATATTAATATGTAGATGAGCTTATTTAGAAGTATTTAGAAACAGAACAGCAATTGTAGTGATGGAAGGATATGGACATTCTATATCAATACAAAGAGTCTAAGGATGAGATTTGCATGCAATGGTTATATCCCGTATCGCCATTCATACTGTTCCTGCTCTGCATACACTTCTTGTAATGATGACGAGTGTTTTGTTATACAGGGTACAGCGCAGACAGTACGGACCGTCCTGGAAACAAACAGCGTAGAGGTTGTTTAAATACACTTTGTTTTCTTCCCTCACCATCGTCTTCCTGTCATGGCCATATACATATCGGCAGCAGGCTCGTGATTTGTGTTCGTAGGGCCCAGGACAATTATCAGTAATTCTTGTCAAACCCTTGGCTGTGTACACAGAACGAGCGGTCAGTACAAATGTTCCCAGTGCCAGCTGGGATGACAAACTGGGACTGAGCAAATATTGTAAGGGGTAGAATACAGGACTGTGCAAAGTTTTTAAGCAGGTGTGGAAAGAATGCTGCAAAGAAAGGACAATTTTTCAAAAATGCAAAGCATCTGATTGACCCCAAATTTGTTCTGCAGCAGGACAACAACCCCCAACATCCAGCCAATGTCATCAAAGGGAATTTGTCACCTACTTATAGCCCTATAAATTAAGCTTATGGGCTCAATGTAGACAACCGAGTCTCTTTAAACCACATCATGGCTGCCATGCACCAAGATCTCAAGCCTCACAAGTGGAGCGACAATCCCTGGTCTGACCAAAGTCCCTCCGCCCCTCTTTGTCTCTTAACTATCCCTCTTTTTATAATGCAAATAGATTTGGATTAATAACTTTACAATATTGTTCCACAACTCTCTATATGGTTTCCTTGCTGTATATGAGATGTCTAATATGGTAATTACAGCTTGTTAAAAAACTTTTCAATAAAAATCTAATATTTATTTAAAAAAAAACCCTTGTTTCTCAGCATGACAAGTGTTTATGTTTTGACAATGAAGGCTCAGGGCTGCTGCTTCTAATGGGTTGCATTTTAGAGATGAGTGAGCATACTCGCTAAGGCACATTACTCGAGCGAGTACTGCCTTATTCAAGTACCTGCCCGCTCGTCTCTAAAGTTTCGGCTGCCGGCGCAGGTGAGCGGGGAGTTAAGGCGGTGAGCAGGGTGGAGAGGGGGGGGAGAGAGGGAGACAGAGATCTCCCCTCCGTTCCTCCCCGTTCTCCCCCGCCGCTCCCCGCCGGCAGCTGAATCTTTAGAGACGAGCGAGCAGGTACTCGAATAAGGCAGTACTCGCTCATCTCTATTGCATTTCTTTTTGCCAGTGTTAAGTGAACAGAAACAGTTGAACCCTGTTTTGAGTCATACTTTGCCAAATTCACTAAAATAATACTCCTTCTTCTTCTTCCTTCCCTTCCTTTATAAAGAAGGTATAAGAAGAAGAAGCAGAAAGAAAAGAAGGAAAAATAATTTTTTAAAAAGAAGGAAAAAGGAAGGAGAAGAAAGAAAAAGATTGTCCCTCCTCCTTTATATTTCTTCTCATTCTCCTTTTTTCTTTCTTTTCTCCTCTTTTTCTACATTACTCAGCCTTAGAAACAGCTCATCAGTACTGAGATACCCTCCTAGGTGACCTAAGAATGTTATAAAGGTTATAACTAGAGATGAGCGAACGTACTCGGTAAGGCCGATTTCGCAATCGAGCACCTCGATTTTCGAGTACTTCACTACTCGGGTGAAAAGTACTCGGGGGCGCTGTGGGTGAGCGGGGGGTTGCAGAGGGGAGTGAGAGGGAGAGAGAGAGAGCTCCCACCTGTTCCGTGCTGCTACCCCCACGCTCCACCACGCCACGCCCCACCCCACAGCGCCCCCGATTACTTTTCACCCGAGTAGTGAAGTACTCGAAAATCGCGGTGCTCGATTGCGAAATCGGCCTTACCGAGTACGTTCGCTCATCTCTAGTTATAACCCAGTTTTATGGGTATTGGTGGAGTTTTGGTTCGGAACTATTGAAACTAATTTGGACTGAATCAAATTTATTGCCAAAATTTGGTTAACCATTAAATCGCATTCTTAAAAGGTTCACTAAAGAAAAAAAAGAAGAAAAAAATGTAAAAAAAGAGCAAGAAAAAGAAGGAAAAAGAAAGAAAAAGAAAGAAAAAATTTTCCCTTCTCTTTTTTGTTTTCTATTATTTTCCCTTCTCTCTCCTTCTTCTTTCATCTTCTTTTACCTTCTTTTTTTTTCTCTTCATTAACTTTGTCTTAACAGCCCAGCATCACCTACAGATTCAATGATACATAACAGAACCTCCTCCAAACCTCACTGTTGGGACGATACAGTCGTGTAGAAACCGCTCTGCAGACAACCGCCACACCCAAGTGCCGCCATCCGATCGGAAGATGATGGACTGTAACTCAGCCATCCACAACACTTGCTTTCACTCACTTACAGTCCGTCGCTCCAAGCCCCATTGCAGGCGCCAGTGGGCATTCACTGCTCTGCTGTACCCTTCACATTCAGTTCCCTATGCATGGTTCTGGTGCTAATGGATGTCCCAACGGCCTGTGAGACCCCCTGAGCGAGGGCAGGCGATGTCTGTGATCTCTTCACAGCTCATACAAGTCTTCCTGCACCTGAAAAGCCACTTTGTAATAACATGATCCAACTTCCCGTGTAGAAAGTTGATGATAATTGGCAATTTAACCTCTTCTACAATATATCTGCATGTGCTGAATAGTTATTGTCTTGCTAAGTACACGTTTCCTCCTTCTTGGAAGAGCACCTGCTGCATGTTTTGTTCTAGCAGTTTCCAGAATAGCTAATCGCTTTCATCCATTCCTGTGTATCAAAAGCGGCTTCTATGCATCTCATTTATTCCCTGAACTCCATACTCACGTTCCTGGCAGCCCGGGCAAGAAAGTGGCAGGTGTACCCTAATACTGATAAATGGGAAGTGATGAAGCTAATAGTATTACTGCACACATATAAGATAGAGACATCACAATCACGGTCACAGGGGGCGGACCTGATGGGGAGGATGGCCAACTGCATCCTTGTGCAAGTGAAGCTTTCAACTAGATCTGCACCCTCAGCATATGAAGGAAACCAGCTTCTTGCCTGGCGACTAACCTGGCCAATCTTCTGGAGCTGTCTGACTTTGGGGTCGTACAGGCAGCACAACGGCATTATTACATTGTGCCACCTGCGCCGGCTTCAGGCTGTAGGAAGATGGTCTGGTCTTGGTCATAGGAATGGTGTTATGTGACTTATCAGTTATTTGATTATATTTCTATGCAGGGCCGCTATTACTGTGTGGGAACTAAAAGGGGAACTAATACTTTATGGATTAGCAAAGAGGGAAACTATTACTATGCGGGGCACCAAAGAGGGCACTATCTTACCAAAAGTAATTGGACACCTAAGCAAAAATCAAAAGTAGAATTTATTTCCATATGTTAATACTTAGTGGGGCTCCTTTGGCCCTAATGACATTGGATACTCTATGTAACATATTTTCTACTAATGTCTAATACACTTCAGCTGATGTTTCCCTCCATTCATCCTGCAAATGTCTGTCAAGTTCTCTCAAAGAAAATGCATTGGCTGTCTGCAATGGTGTAAGGAGCGTCGCCATTGCAAGAATGTTCAATGGAGTGATAAATCACATGACTTCGTCTTCACATCAGATGGACGTAGCGGGATGTGGAGGATCCTGGGGAACACCTCCTGCCTGAATGTGTTGTGCCAACAGTTAAGTAAGGCGGAGGGTCTATTATAGTCTGGGGATGTTTTACGTGGCATGGTCTCAGTCTGTTGGTTGTAGTTATAAGAACCATGAACACTGAAGTCTACCTTGACTTTCTAGACAATAACGTGCTACGGCCAATGTGAGAATACTGTGGGAATGGTCGGCCATACTTCCAACAAGACAACGCACCTTGTCACATATCCAACACTGTTTTACATTGGTTTGAGGACATGGGTGTTTAACGATTGGACTGTCTGTACAGAGTCCCCATGTCAGGACTCCAACTCAGGAGCTCCTGTATTCCAGGTGGTGGCTTCTCCTGATGACCTATTAAGAGAGCTGGAGAGCTCTGTTGCTGAACATTGTCCTTGTTCCTAGTTCCTGCACCAGTTTCCCTGATTGGCTCCACCCTGTCCCTTGGTTGCACACCCCATATATAAACCTGGCCTTGTCCCTCCTTCCTTTGCATGATTATTGTGCTCTCTGCCGTTAGTCAAGCTCCACTACCAACAGTTCCTCCCTACATGATAGCTGCTAACCGTTACTGACCTCTGGCTACATTCTAACTACAGTACCTGCCTGCTTCCTTGTACTGCAACAGATATAAATCCTTTACTGACCCCTGGCTTTCCTTGACCGTGCTATTTGTCTATCCGGGTTACAGCACGGGACTCCAAACCCGCTCCAGATTGTAACATCCCACCTGAACTCTACTGAACATCTCTGGGACAAACTGGAATGTTACCTCAGTAAACTCGCCAGATGTTTGCGGACTAGATGTACTCGCTCTCCTTTTTCCTTAACTTCCTACCCTTCTTAACTAGTATAAAAAACTCCACGCATATTTAGGCTTTAAATGGGGGTAGGCCACAGCTTTAATAATTATTTTCAACCCTTTAAAGGGTCAGAAAGCCCCGATATAACTTAGACTTGATGAAACGCCCTTCTCCTACACCAACTGCTGGCATGGAAAACTTTCCGCCTAGATATACCACAGCTGTGATGACTTCTGAGCATAGACAGACATTTAGAACCATGACCCTATCAACACCAATATCCCTACTCGACTCCCAGGAGGGTGGGAGGGCGTCTTCTTATCCTTACTCCAGGCTTGACTGATGCGGCTCCTCCTTTCCTCACCCCTTTGCTCCTACATCTCTCCTCCCATAATTATGCAATCTCCACCCCTCTCCCTGCGGGTCGCTGCCCGCTTTTTCTTCTTAACACATACCCTCCAGGCTCTTGCAGCTGCATTACTCATTATGCTGCCTTGCAGGATGAATGGAGGGAAATACCAGCTGAAGTGTATCAGACATTAGTAGGAAGTATGCTACAGGGAGTATCCAATGTCATTAGGGCCACAGGAGCCCCACTAAGTATTAACATGTGGAAATAAATACTACTTGTGATTCTTGTTCAGGTGACAAATTACTGTTTATAGGATAGTGTAGAAAAAACAAAATCCTTGGGAGGATTTTGAAATTCAGTTATCAGTCTGGTTGAGGGAAAGTACAAAGTCTTATATATTCACAAGTGCTACTAATTGATGCAAAACAATTCTAATGACGGGCGTACTTTAAATTTGGTAAAATTACGAAGTGATAAGCTAGCAGTCACTAAAGGTAAGTGGATTTGTGGAGTTTTGTTATAGAGAGCGCGGATGTTATTTCGGAGCCGGTTGCTCGCCCATAGGATGCCTATCCACACGTTTCACATTAATTCTGAACACTATGTGTCACCGAAGATCTCAAATAGTAGAAAAAAAGTTAATTTACGCCACATAAAGGGAATTTTAATTAGATTCCTTGTGGTGTCGACATTGACAGGTCTGAAGTTGATTGGTTGATGTATTGCAGTTAAGGACAGGCAGCTAACTGCAGCTCACACTGGAAAAGTTTTGAAAAGTTGAGAAAATATATTTTAATGGTCCGGGGCAGCAGAAGAGATGATTGAGGATGTCACAGGGAATGATTTGTTCCTTCACGCACAAAACCAGCAGAAGCCAAGATAGTTACAGAAGAAATAAGTGATAGGTGAAGCCATGATAGGCTGCTGGCAGGCGCTGGAGACACCGTTAGCTGCTGTGCTCTTGTCCTCATCGCTCAGCATCACAGTTTTGGTCTCTTACTCTGCATTGATGCCTTGTTGTCATGTTTCCTCCTCGTACAGAATATATATCAGATTACCTGTTTTCTGCGATAAGATCTACCTGCGTGTAGAATTTATTAATCAATTTGTGAAGTAAAAGTCCCAAATGATGGCATTATCTGCAACTGTTCACACCGCTCACTACTTCTCAGTATTTTAACCATTTTGTGGCAATGAACGTCCTTATAGATAAGTAAGAGGGTGAGGGCTCCAGCGTATAGTCCGTTTTAGTACCACATAGGTCAGAAACGGGCGCAAATTATAGTGCGAATCTACGTTTATTCATAACAGGCGAATGTGATAAAGGGGGACATGGAGGCTCTAGTATCCTGTTGTACCACCTCTAACTTGGATATAAGATCTAATATGGGGGCCATGGAGGCTCTAGTGCCCTGTTGTACCGCCTCTAGCTTGGATACAAGATCTAATACGGGGGCCATGGAGGCTCTAGTGCCCTGTTGTACCACCTCCAGTTTGGATACAAGATGTGATGCAGATGGGCATGGAGGCTCTAGTACCCTGTTGTACCGCCTATAGCGTGGATACAATATGTGATACGAGGGGCCATGAAGGCTCTAGTACCTTGTTGTACCGCCTCAAGCTTGGATACAAGATGTGATAGGGTGGACATGGAAGCTCTAGTACCCTGTTATACCACCTCTAGCTTGGATACAAGATGTGATACGGGGGCCATGGAGGCTCTAGTACCCTGTTGTACCGCCTCAAGCTTGGATACAAGATGTGATACGGGGGCCATGGAGGCTCTAGTACCTTGTTGTACCGCCTCAAGCTTGGATGCAAGATGTGATAGGGTGGACATGGAAGCTCTAGTACCCTGTTATACCACCTCTAGCTTGGATACAAGATGTGATACGGGGGCCATGGAGGCTCTAGTACCCTGTTGTACCGCCTCAAGCTTGGATACAAGATGTGATACGGGGGCCATGGAGGCTCTAGTACCCTGTTGTACCACCTCCAGTTTGGATACAAGATGTGATGCAGATGGGCATGGAGGCTCTAGTACCCTGTTGTACCGCCTATAGCGTGGATACAATATGTGATACGGGGGCCATGAAGGCTCTAGTACCTTGTTGTACCGCCTCAAGCTTGGATACAAGGTGTGATAGGGTGGGCATGGAGCCTCTAGTACCCTGTTGTACCGCCTCTAACTTGGATACAAGATGTGATACGGGGGGCATGGAGGCTCTCGTACCCCATTGTACCGCCTCTAGCTTGGATACAAGATGTGATACGAGTATGGAGGTTCTAGTACCTTTTTGTATCACCTTCGGCTTAGATACAAGATGTTATAGGGGCGGTCATGGAGGCTCTAGTAGCTAGTAGCGGCTGGATTTTTTCTCACAATGATGTATGTAATGGATCTACATATATACAGTACGAAGCAGCCAAACAAATACACTAAAGGCAAATGGTTAGAAGTTGTGTAAACGGTGAAGCGGCACACATGACTCCAGCAGTATATGAAATGCATGGTTCTTAATGACTAATATACCGTACCATGCACAAAAAAGTTTAGTAGCTTTTCATTCAATTGTTTTCTGTCATTGTGTTTATTCTTTCTGATGTCATTCACTGTGCAGGATTAAACATTTGATATTTTATTATTATTTTTATTTTTTCATGCAATGACTAGGAAATGTTTTTTGAACTTTTAATATTTTTCATGTTTTATAATATTTAACAAATATTTAATTTACTTATTTATTAGTCCCCATAGGGGACTTGAACATGTAATCATTTGATCGCTTATACAGTATACTGCAATTCTATAGTATTACATGATAGTGTTGTTTGATGGGTGTTCTATTTAGGCATGCCACAGTGTCAAACGTTCATGGTAGTCCTGGGGGCCATCAGAAGGCCCCAGGCTGCCATGACACCTGAACGGCAACCCATGGTAGGGGAGATTTTGGACTTCTCAATCCCGACCGGAACATTTAAATGCCACTCAGTATTGACAGCAACATTTAAGGCTTAACAGTTGTATTCATACTTATTTCCAACTGAGACTTTTGCAGGTGAGCATCGGCTGTCAGAGGCGGTTCCAGAACTTGTTTCATAGAGTGACACTTGGCCACTAAGTCACTGGCCCATCCTGTAACTACGTATAAAGGCCAGCGCTGGTATTTACTTTTTCTTGGCCATATTACTGGCTGGTAAAAAATAATTGTCAGTTGGCCGGGTAGCAGACCGACACCATCAAGGGTTTGGGCTGTAGCTCCATTCCAGTCACCGCTGCTGTCATCAGACTGTGAGCCTCCATCCACCACCCCACACTCCAGGCGAAGTGAGTTAAATACTTAATGTGTCAGGTTACTGCCAGGCTGGAGATCCACGAAGGAAGACACTAGTACTACTAGGGCCAATAACAGGGGCACTATTTATGCCTACACTATTCCTTCTACTATGGGGGTTACTTCTGATACTAGAACCACTAAGGGGGTCACTAATAATGTTGGGACCACTAATGGGTGAACTATTACTACTGTGGCCACTAAAGGGGACACTATTTCTACTGGAGCCAATATGGAAGTCACTATTATTACTTGCTCACTATTACTCCTGCGGCTGTTATGTGGTCACTACTTAAACTGGAACTAGTAATACTGGAACCACTAAGTGTGTCAGTGTTAATACTGGGACCACTAACGAGGTCACTATTACTACTGGAGTCAATATTGGGATGACTATTACTACTCGGAGCACTAATGGGTTCACAATTACTACTGGGGTCACTAAGGATTCATTATTACTATTGGGGCCACTACTCGAGGCACTATTACTATTGAGACCACTAAGGGGGTGCAATTACAATTTGAGGCCACTAGAATAACAGAGCTAAAATATCTCTTGATAAGCCACAGCCCAAACCACAATCCCTCTTACCTTGGCCAATATTTTTCTGGGACAGCCCTCCACCCATTGTGTGCCATGTCAGGAAGTGGGTTAATAACTAATCCAGCCCCCGTCTGTCTCTGCATCGGCCATGATGGCAAGAGGCTGGCTTAGTTAGTAGAATGAGTTGAACAGCCAGCCCCCTGCCATGATGTGATGGGCACAGAGAGAGGGGCCATACCACATAGCCCGATGTGGGAATATTGAATTAAGGAATTAAGAACCAATGGTATTTCCCCAAGGGGAACTTTTCATGTCTTTTCTGTACTTCAAGAAGTTTCACCAAGGATCCAACAAGCAGCTACTATTTCAAGCACAATGTCAATACTGCCGTCAATTGGTGCTTTCGTGTTGCTAGGTTGCAATGCATCTATTGGCAGCAGACCCAACGGCTGAGATCCTCCCCTTCCTAAAGATGCTTTAAATCAGTGGAAATTTCCATCCATATGAGAGACTGAAGAAGCCGAGATGGTATTTATGTCATTTTCAAAGGCTCTACATGCTAATTAAGTATAATGGTGCAGCTGGTCAGGAAGTCACTTAACACGGTGAAGTCACTGGACCGTTATTACAGTCTTAACGCTTAAGAAGCCAACGCAAGGATCTCTCATCTTCCAATAGAGCTGAACGGGGGCGCCTCCATCATGTCAATAGTTAATGGATACTGTACATCTTATTAGCGCAAGTCACGCTGCGTGAAGACTGAATTAAACTTGACCCATTGCCAGAGCTAAATTAAGCATCAGGGCATCGAAGTTCTTATAGGATAAAGACGCTCCAGTTTTGGTTCCCGTAAGATCTTGGCTTTGTAGAATATATTGGTAATTAATTGCAATAAAGTAGTTATTATGTAACAGGCCTAGAATTCATGTCTAGAGCCCATTGGGCAGCAGTATAGCACAGGGGTGTAGAGATCCATGTGCCACTATTAGGGTTGCCACGTTATCACAAAAAAATACCAGCCAAGGTAAAAGGAGGTATAGTTGGGGGTGTGGCTTATCACAACGTATGGTTTTACCTTCCTGACTTTACTGGCTGCAGCTAATAATGTGTCTTTGTCTTTAGTTTTCCCAATAGTAACAGTGGTCAAAGTAGTAATAGTGCCCCCAGAAGTGGCCCCAATATTAACAGTGCCCCAAGTGGTAATAGTGCCCCCCCAATAGTAATAGGGACAGCAGCATTAATAGTGCCCCAGAAGTGACCCCCGATAATAATAGGGCCCCCTGCTTGTGCCCTACCCACCCTGAACCTGTGGTCAGGCAGCAACCCCAAACCATCTATTATGTCACTCACTTTGTCCACCTGCCATCTCAACGCTGCTGTTGTAGTCAGAGGCTGTGGCACCCGACCTCTCTGCCTGGTATGTGCACTGCGTACAGGGCATAGACGCGGGGAGGAGAGGTCAGAGGTCACAGCGTCTGATCACAACAGTCGTGGCCATATTGGATGGTGCGGGTGGCTGCCCGGGCGCAGGTGCTTTCAGCTGACACTTATTTTTTACTGCCCATTATTTTAATATGGCTGATAAAAAATTAAATTCCGTCAGCAGCCTTTGGCCTTGATTACTGGCTGGGTGGCAACCCTCCAACTGTGTGGCACCTACAGACATCTGACAAAGAAAAAAGTCTTTTGTATGGCACCATATGAAATCTCTCTTCATCTGCGCCATGTCCGACACACAGACCTCTTGAAGTGTCTTTCTCTTCGACATTGCCACCGTGGTGTCCCTCTCCTCCCATGCACTGTGGGGTCGCTGCTCCATCAGGCATCGTTAGTTCAGCCCCTAGATCATCAGGCCCTCTCATCTCTTAGCCTTCTGGTGGTCCCTCTCTGGCAGCCCCTGGGCAATTGCTTTGGCTTCTTGAAGAGCCTCAGGTTCTGCTACTGTTCTCTCTACTGCTCCTTATGCTCCACTCTGGAACTGTGATGCAGCTCAAACTCTTTTTATAGACGAGACTGGGCTACTACCGGTAGTAACTTCCAGGACTTTTGGAGGGGGTGGGCTTAGCCCTGTTCACTATCCCCTATGCATAAGGGGCTGCCTCTGGGGTAGTCATATTATGGGGGTGGGACTTAGTAGGCTGACTTCATGGAGGGGGTGGAGCCTCCTCTTGGAACTTCGCAGTGTCTGTAATAAATCTTGCTTTCCCCTGTCCATACAATAGCAAGGGAGAGGGGCTTCTACCCAGCACCCGAGTGGCTCTGACAGCTCTCTCCTCCTCCTTGCTGAATCTCAGGCCAAAGGGGGCAGAATGTAACACTGCAGCACTAAGGGCAGCTTGTCAAGGAAGTGCAAGGGAAGAAGGGACTCCCTGGGGAGTGGGGTAATTCCCTCCACCCAATTACACATAAGAATAAATAAATCTTGGTATTTGTATAGCGCCAACTTATTCCGCAGCACTTTCAGGTAATTATTACTTATTACCCCCCCACCAAGCTGGGTTCTCATTTTACCGACCTCAGAAGGATGGAAGGTTGAGTCAACCTTGAGCCAGCTACCTGACTCACGTGGGGATCGAACTTGCAACCTTCAGGTCGTAGGCAAGAGCTTACACTCTGCACCACACGAGGCTCTTAAGCCACCACAAGAAGCTCATATGACTCCATACCTCCATGTGCAATCGTATGGGAAATCTAAAAAAAACTGAAATTGATGCACACGGAGAAACAATACGTCACAATAGACTCCGGTGGGTACAGATTTATGACCATATATGAAGCCTTAATATGGGCACATGCATGAGGAGCCAATATGGCAGTACGCTGAATGGACAGTTTATTATAGACTCCAGTCTAGTAGCCTGTTAGACCTCCTTCCTTTGGTTTTCAGAACGGCAGAAATTCATCGTGGTGTCGATTCCACTCGATGATGAAATCATTCTGCAGGAATATCGGCCCCTGTGGACAGGAAGCTTCTTGCACTTGCTGCAGATTAAATGGAGTTGCTGACATGTTCTGACCCGCTCAAGGGAAGGGGGTTATTGGTTCATGCTGCTTGCGCCAAATTCTGACCTCCCATCAGCAACAGAAATCTGGATCCATCTGACCAGGAGATGTTTCTTTGCTGCTCAGTGATACAAGTTTTGCGCTGTTTTGCCCGCTGGAGTCTCACCTTTCTGTTTCTCCGCAATGGAGCTGGAACTGGTTGCCTGCTGTTATAGCCCATTCGTGCAGAGTTGTGCGTTCGGACACGTCAGTTGGAGCTCTAGTATTGTATTCAGCTGACTGTGCAGCCTGTTGGGCAGAACGATTCTGGACATCCTCCTCTGACCCCTTTCAGTGAGGAGTTATTTTCATCCACAGGATCCTCTTTCGCTGGATGTTTTTTCTCGATAACGCCATTCTCAGTACATGGGAAAACTCACGCAGTTCACAGTGATATCCTTGCCTGGCTAGCCTAGTACCAATGACCAGGCCTCATTGAAAGTCACTTAGATTGCTGGGTTTTCCCACACATAGATTTTTATCAGTACACTATTATGACTCCATATAACTCGGTGCTTGTACAGAGCTGTAATATGGATAGCCCTGCCCATGAGGCCGTATAGATTGTTAGTAGGTGTTACATTTAGGCAGTTTGGACTTAAGTCGACACAGACATGATACTATAGATATGCAGCACTCAGATTTAGTAAGCAGTTTACAAAAATTTTCGGTACAAAATTCTGCCTGAAAAATGGCAAATGGTGACATGCAAAAACCGGGTTACCAGAAGGGGGTGTGACATCCTGTGGCCTGGCATAGTTAGCACAATTTATTCCAGAAACTGGCACCAGCTATGGTGGAGAATTTGGCCATGTGTCGGCATTGATTTGAGTTCTGGTGTATAAGAGGGGTATGGCTGTTTTTGACGGCTTCATTGTTTATTTGAAGTTCTGCTGTGTCAGTAATTTGTAAATTTCTGTGACTTTAAAGAGGGGAGGAATCAAGGAGCAACTCTTGGAGCCGAAAGACAAGAGAGGAAGCAGTGAGTCTGTGCTGCTTTGCTGTGTTGTGAGGAGCTGGAGATACTCCCCTGAATCTGTGCTGCTATGTTGTGGAGTGAGGAGCTGGGGATACTCCCCTGAGTCTGTGCTGCTATGCTGTGGAGTGAAGAGCTGGGGATACTCCCCTGAGTCTGTGCTGCTATGCTGTAAAGTGAGGAGCTGGGTATACTCCCCAGTGTGAGAAACTGCAGTGCAGCATGAGCTTCTCAGCGGAACAGACGTTTCTTTTGGATAAAGGCTGAGCTGGATACAAGCATTGAAGAGACTTCTGATTCCTTGTTCCCCTCCTCCCTTCTGCCTGATAACATTGATGTTGCAGAGCTGCCAGAGACTACATTACTGGTGACCAGGTGAGGACTTTTGAGAAACCCATTACACGGTAAAAAGAGGTCTTAGATTGAAACCCTGGTTACTGGGTAAGGATTTTGAGAAACCCAATATACGGGTAATAGACTTTTAATACAATACCAGTAAAGCAAAGCCTCTATAATAGCCGACTGCTTCACAGTTGTGAGTCACCCCGGAATGTGACTTTTTGCATTTCGTTAAAGTTTCCTACTGAAAGCACACATGTCGGCTCCCGGACCCAGTGTGATATATTTTCGAAGACTCCATGCTACCAACACCGTCCTAGATCACGGCGTAAACCCTGAACCAGAAACCAGGTACCCCTCACAGGCACGCGGACTGCCAAAATATAGCATGTGCCTCTTAGTCAAATCTATGCTCATAGCAGGCACAGAGTTGATTTTCTGACTGCTTGACGGCTCTAGATGTAGGAACAGATCTCCTCCTTTTAATAGGTTTGACGCAAACCCCTCCAAGTCTAGTATCTCCTCTGCTCAGACTGGAGTATTGTTCGGGTTTCCCCTCTAGTCTTGTACGCGCATCATCTCACCATCCAGCAGATGTTCAGCCCTGTACTCGCGGCTGCCAGGGGACCCTCATACATCTGCTCCTCCACGGACCCTTGAGAGGTGAAAGAAGAGAAAATCTTCTTCATTAGATGAATGCGTTGGAAATTCTCCTTATGAGTCATAAAGTGCTTCCAAAGTTCGTGCTAATGTTTGTCTCTACTTTATCCAATTCTTGTCTGACTTCTCATAGTGAGCCATAAAACCTCCAAACTCTAAATCTTTATGGAGGTTATCTGGAACTAGAAAAACTAATTACTGACCGGGAATGGTGTATAATAAAGAAATATGCCATCCCTCCTTAAGTAGCTCCCCCCCCAGTGCCGTCACCATATTTTGACCCCTATAGGTTAGGCTGCATGCCCACAGCGAAATATTGCAGCAGAATCTGACCCAGCACCCCCCAGAGACCCCATACTCACCACCTTAGATCTTAGATCCACTGCGAGTGCCTTGTCCGGCAAACCAGCGCCCATGGCACCGTGGCGCTGGGCTGTTGTGCGGATTCCCGCGATACTTCTGCTGTGCCCACAGCGTGGAGTATCGCGGGACTGACGGCTTTCATTGACTGCAGTGTAAGCTGTCCGCACAGAATAGCACATGTTGCGATTCTCCCCCTGCAAGCGGAAAATCGCAGTTGATTTCCGCTCGTGGGCAGGGAAGAATCATTCAACACAGCATGTCTATGGATGGACATTGCTGCAGAATTCGCGGTTTCCACAGCGATAATCCGTCCGTGGGCATTCAGTATCATAGTACGTTAGGCCGAAAAAAGACACATCCAGTTCAGCCTATTACCCCCCAATGTTGATCCAGAGGAAGGTAAAACAAAAACTCAATGGGGTAGAAGCCAATTTTCCTCATTTAAGGGAAAAAATTCCTTCCCGACTCCGATCTGGCAATCGGAATAATCCCCGGATCACCGACCCTTCCGACATTATCAGTCATATAGCATATAATATTGTAACACTCAAGAAAGACGTCCAGGACCCTCTTGTACTCTTTTATCCTATCCATCATCACCACGTCCTCCGGCAGAGGGTTCCATAGTCTCACTGCTCTTACAGTAAAGAACCCCCTTCTATGTTGTATAGAAAGCTTCTTGCCTCTAGACGCAGAGGATTTTTATTGTTTCGTCCCGCAGCTGTGTGAGGGCTGTAGTTTTTATTGTTACAGTTTTGTGGTATCTGCGACTTTTTGATTTTTTTTATTCAATTTTTTTCTTGCAGATAGGGTGACCAAAAAAGCGCAATTCTAGCGTTGCATATTACTTTTTCGGACAGTGTTCAGCATTCAGGACTAATAATGTGATATTTTAATAAATTTTAATTAATACAAGACTGAAAAAAGGGTGGTTTTTGAACTTTAAATATTTTTTTCCAATAATTAAAAAAATATTTATTTTACTTATTTTCACTTTTCTTTTTAAGTTCCCATAAGGGACTTAAACTTGCAATTGTTTGATCGCTTATACAGTATAATGCAATACTATAGTATTGCATTATACGGTATTTAAACTGGTGTTCTATTAAGACCTGCCACAGGTACAGCTAAATACCAAACAGTCATGGCAGCGTTAGGGGCCTTAAGAAGGCCCTAGGTTGTCATGACAACTGGATCCTCGGGGGAAGGGGAGAAGCATTCCGGAATTTTGTATCCCCATTTTGTATGCCCATCTGGACATTTTCATGTAACTGTGATCAGAGTTATCTCCGATTGTTGCTGCTGCAGTCAGGTGTGAGTTGTCACCCACCACACAAGGAGCATGCTCAGCTCTACCGCACCCATCAGGAAGGACTTAAGGCGATGTGTGTGATACATTTCATTATTTACACCATTCCCTGCCCTTCATTTTTTTTTTAGTTCTGGAAAACCTCCCAAGTTATGGAGTCAATGTTGTGTGAGGCTCTGGCCTATAAGACCTCCTGATGATAAGAGGAGTCTGCTCAGAGGTAGAACCTTCTGGGCCAAATATCCAATAGGGTCCCTCTCTACATGTGCCACTGATAATATGAGACTCTTCCTATGTGGAACAGGAGCCTCGGAACCCCCCAAGGCACTACCAGGGTGCCACTATCACCTCTATAGTCTTGCCTCTGGGTCTCACACTTTAGGCTACCCCTGGGGTGCAAGAGCATAAAGCCTCTAGATAAAGCAACTCCTCTTGCAGGCCGCCTGCAACTATTCATTACACGGAATTATTAGGTACATTGGGAACAATCACATGGAATTATTATATGAATGCTTGTGAAATAATCATTAAGGGGCATTGTGTTGCCGTCTACAGCTTACATGATATCAGCTGGCTGACCTTATGGCTGGCCTCAGCTATGTGTGATCCGTGCAGATACATAGCGCACCATCAAGCAGCTTGCAGAGGGATAGCAGGTGGATGTTAGCTGGAGGTGAGTGGCCCCCTTAGGGCCATTCTCCGTGTAGCAGTATATTTTGGAGCTACATGAATCATCTCTCTTGGCTAAGTCTTTTCCCCTCTGATTTTTTAGGACAGTGGTCCCCAACCTATTTGCACCAGTGACAGGCTTCAAGCACAACTATTTTTCCATGGCCCAGCAAGGTGGGGTGGGGTGTGACAGGGGCCTTAGTCACACCCCACCCCTTAGGGGCTTTAGTCATATGGGGGCGGACTTTCAGTGGCTTCAGTAGTTATGCTATTACTGCTGGGGCCAATATAGGGGACACTATTACTAATAGTATCCCCTATATCAGCCCCAGTAGTAATAGTGATACCCCAAAGCGGGTCCCTGTAGTAATAGTAACATCCCACAGTGTCGCCCATTATAATAGTAACATCCCACAGTGGACCCCAGTAGTAATAGTGACCCCCCACAGCGGACCATGTAGTAATAGTGATATCCCACAGTGGCCCCAGCGGTAATAGTGACATCCCACAACGGCCCCAGTAGTAATAGTGACATCCCACAGCGGCCCCCAGTAGTAATAGTGACATCCCACAGCATCCCCCAGCAGTAATAGTGGCGTACCACAGTGGCCCCTATAGTAATACTGACATCCCACAGCGGCCCCCAGTAGTAATAGTGACATCCCACAGCATCCCCCAGTAGTAATAGTGACATCCCACAGCGGCCCCTGTAGTAATAGTGACATCCCACAGCGGCCCCTGTAGTAATAGTGACATCCCACAGCGGCCCCTATAGTAATACTGACATCCCACAGCGTCCCCCAGTAGTAATAGTGACATCCCACAGCGGCCTCTGTAGTAGTAGTGACATCCCATAGCAGCCCCTGTAGTAATAGTGACATCCCACAGCGGCCCCTGTAGTAGTAGTGACATCCCACAGCGGCCCCTGTAGTAATAGTGACATCCCACAGCGTCCCCCAGTAGTAGTAGTGACATCCCACAGCAGCGCCTGTAGTAATAGTGACATCCCACAGCGGCCTCAGTAGTAGTAGTGACATCCCACAGCGTCCCCCAGTAGTACTAGTGACATCCCACAGCGGCCACTGTAGTAATAGTGACATCCCACAGCGGCCTCTGTAGTAATAGTGACATCCCACAGCGTCCCCCAGTAGTAGTAGTGACATCCCACAGCGGCTCCTGTAGTAATAGTGACATCCCACAGCGGCCCCAGTAGTAATAGTGACATCCCACAGCGGCCCACAGTAGTAATGGTGACATCCCACAGCATCCCCCAGTAGTAATAGTGGCATACCACAGTGGCCCCTATAGTAATACTGACATCCCACAGCGGCCCCCAGTAGTAATAGTGACATCCCTAAGCATCCCCTAGCAGTAATAGAGACATCTCACAGCGGCCCCTGTAGTAATAGTGACACCCCACAGCGGCCCCCAGTAGTAATAGTGACATCCCACAGCGGCCCCAGTAGTAATAGTGACATCCCACAGCATCCCCCAGTAGTAATAGTGACATCCCACAGCAGCCCCAGAAGTCATAGTGACACCCCACAGCATCCCCCAGTAGTAATAGGGACATCCCACAGCGGCCCCTGTTATAATAGTGACATCCCACAGCGTCCCCCAGTAGTAGTAGTGACATCCCATAGCAGCCCCTGTAGTAATAGTGACATCCCACAGCGGCCTCTCTAGTAATAGTGACATCCCACAGCGTCCCCCAGTGGTAGTAGTGACATCCCACAGAGGCCGCAGTAGTAATACTGACATCCCACAGCGGCCCCTGTAGTAGTAGTGAGATCCCACAGCGGCCCCTGTAGTAATAGTGACATCCCACAGCGGCCCTGTAGTAATAGTGACATCCCACAGCGGCCCCTCTAGTAATAGTGACATCCCACAGCAGCCCCTGTAGTAATAGTGACATCCCACAGCGGCCCCTGTAGTAATAGTGACATTCCACAGCGGCCCCAGTAGTAATAGTGACATCCCACAGTGGCCCCTGTAGTAGTAGTGACATCCCATAGCAGCCCCTGTAGTAATAGTGATATCCCACAGCGGCCCCTGTAGTAATAGTGACATCCCACAGCGGCCCCTATACTAATACTGACATCCCACAGCGTCGCCCAGTAGTAATAGTGACATCCCAAAGCGGCCCCTGTAGTAGTAGTTACATCCCATAGCAGCCCCTGTAGTAGTAGAGACATCCCACAGCGGCCCCTGTAGTAGTAGTGACATCCCATAGCAGCCCCTGTAGTAATAGTGATATCCCACAGCGGCCCCTGTAGTAATAGTGACATCCCACAGCGGCCCCAGTAGTAATAGTGATATCCCACAGCGGCCCCTGTAGTAATAGTGACATCCCACAGCGGCCCCAGTAGTAATAGTGACATCCCACAGCATCCCCCAGTAGTAATAGTGATATCCCACAGCGGCCCCTGTAGTAATAGTGATATCCCACAGCGGCCCCTGTAGTAATAGTGACATCCCACAGCGGCCCCTGTAGTAATAGTGACATCCCACAGCGGCCGCTGTAGTAATAGTGACATCTCAAAGCGGCCCCAGTAGTAACAGTGACATCCCACAGCGGCCCCTGCAGTAATAGTGACATCCCACAGAGGCCCCAGTAGTAACAGTGACATCCCACAGCGGCCCCTGTAGTAATAGTGACATCCCAAAGCGGCCCCAGTAGTAATAGGGACATCCCACAGCGGCCCCTCTAGTAATAGTGACATCCCACAACGGCCCCTGTAGTAATAGTGACATCCCACAGCAGCCCCAGTAGTAATAGTGACATCCCACAGCGGCATTTTCAATAATAGTGACATCCCAAAGCCGCCCCAGTAGTAATAGGGACATCCCACAGCGGCCCCTGTAGTAATAGTGACATCCCACAGCGGCCCCTGTATTAATAGTGACATCCCACAGCGGCCCCTATAGTAATACTGACATCCCACAGAGGCCCCAGTAGTAATAGTAACATCCCACAGCGGCATTTTCAGTAATAGTGACATCCCACAGCGGCCCCTGTATTAATAGTGACATCCCACAGCGGCCCCTGTATTAATAGTGAAATCCTACAGCGACCCCTGTATTAATAGTGACATCCCACAGCAGCCCCTGTAGTAATAGTGACATCCCACAGAGGCCCCAGTAGTAACAGTGACATCCCACAGAGGCCCCAGTAGTAATAGTAACATCCCACAGCGGCATTTTCAGTAAAAGTGATATCCCACAGTGGCCCCTGTATTAATAGTGACATCCCACAGCAGCCCCTGTAGTAATAGTGACATCCCACAGCGTCCCCCAGTGGTAGTAGTGACATCCCACAGAGGCCCCAGTAGTAATACTGACATCCCACAGCGGCCCCTGTAGTAGTAGTGAGATCCCACAGCGGCCCCTGTAGTAATAGTGACATCCCACAGCGGCCCTGTAGTAATAGTGACATCCCACAGCGGCCCCTGTAGTAATAGTGACATCCCACAGCAGCCCCTGTAGTAATGGTGACATCCCACAGCGGCCCCTGTAGTAATAGTGACATTCCACAGCGGCCCCAGTAGTAATAGTGACATCCCACAGTGGCCCCTGTAGTAATAGTGAAATCCCACAGTGGCCCCTGTAGTAATAGTGACATCCCACAGCGGCCCCTGTAGTAATAGTGACATCCCACAGCGGCCCCTGTAGTAGTAGTGACATCCCATAGCAGCCCCTGTAGTAATAGTGATATCCCACAGCGGCCCCTGTAGTAATAGTGACATCCCACAGCGGCCCCAGTAGTAATAGTGATATCCCACAGCGGCCCCTGTAGTAATAGTGATATCCCACAGCGGCCCCTGTAGTAATAGAGACATCCCACAGCGGCCCCTGTAGTAATAGTGACATCCCACAGCGGCCCCTGTAGTAATAGTGATATCTCAAAGCGGCCCCAGTAGTAACAGTGACATCCCACAGCGGCCCCTGCAGTAATAGTGACATCCCACAGAGGCCCCAGTAGTAACAGTGACATCCCACAGCGGCCCCTGTAGTAATAGTGACATCCCAAAGCGGCCCCAGTAGTAATAGGGACATCCCACAGCGGCCCCTCTAGTAATAGTGACATCCCACAACGGCCCCTGTAGTAATAGTGACATCCCACAGCAGCCCCAGTAGTAATAGTGACATCCCACAGCGGCCCCTGTATTAATAGTGACATCCCACAGCGGCCCCTAGAGTAATACTGACATCCCACAGAGGCCCCAGTAGTAATAGTAACATCCCACAGCGGCATTTTCAGTAATAGTGACATCCCACAGCGACCCCTGTATTAATAGTGACATCCCACTGCAGCCCCTGTAGTAATAGTGACATCCCACAGAGGCCCCAGTAATAACAGTGACATCCCACAGAGGCCCCCAGTATAATAGGGACATCCCTCAGCATCCCCCAGTAGTAATAGTGACATCCCACAGCGGCCCCTGTAGTAATAGTGACACCCCACAGCGGCCCCCAGTAGTAATAGTGACATCCCACAGCGGCCCCAGTAGTAATAGTGACATCCCACAGCATCCCCAGAAGTAATAGTGACACCCCACAGCATCCCCCAGTAGTAATAGGGACATCCCATAGCAGCCCCTGTAGTAATAGTGACATCCCACAGCGGCCTCTCTAGTAATAGTGACATCCCACAGCGTCCCCCAGTAGTAGTAGTGACATCCCACAGCGGCCCCAGTAGTAATAGTGACATCCCACAGCGGCCCCTGTAGTAGTAGTGACATCCCACAGCGGCCCCTGTAGTAATAGTGACATCCCACAGCGGCCCTGTAGTAATAGTGACATCCCACAGCGGCCCCTGTAGTAATAGTGACATCCCACAGTGGCCCCTGTAGTAATAGTGACATCCCACAGTGGCCCCTGTAGCAATAGTGACATCCCACAGCGGCCCCTGTAGTAATAGTGACATCCCACAGCGGCCCCTGTAGTAGTAGTGACATCCCATAGCAGCCTCTGTAGTAATAGTGATATCCCACAGCGGCCCCTGTAGTAATAGTGACATCCCACAGCGGCCCCTGTAGTAATAGTGACATCCCACAGCGGCCCCAGTAGTAATAGTGATATCCCACAGCGGCCACTGTAGTAATAGTGACATCCCACAGCGGCCCCAGTAGTAATAGTGACATCCCACAGCATCCCCCAGTAGTAATAGTGATATCCCACAGCGGCCCCTCTAGTAATAGTGACATCCCACAACGGCCCCTGTAGTAATAGTGACATCCCACAGCGGCCCCAGTAGTAATAGTGACATCCCACAGCGGCCCCTGTAGTAGTAGTGACATCCCACAGCGGCCCCTGTAGTAATAGTGACATCCCACAGCGGCCCTGTAGTAATAGTGACATCCCACAGCGGCCCCAGTAGTAATAGTGACATCCCACAGTGGCCCCTGTAGTAATAGTGACATCCCACAGTGGCCCCTGTAGCAATAGTGACATCCCACAGCGGCCCCTGTAGTAATAGTGACATCCCACAGCGGCCCCTGTAGTAGTAGTGACATCCCATAGCAGCCTCTGTAGTAATAGTGATATCCCACAGCGGCCCCTGTAGTAATAGTGACATCCCACAGCGGCCCCAGTAGTAATAGTGACACCACACAGCGGCCCCCAGTAGTAATAGTGACATCCCACAGCCGCCCCAGTAGTAATAGTGACATCCCACAGCATCCCCAGAAGTAATAGTGACACCCCACAGCATCCCCCAGTAGTAATAGGGACATCCCATAGCAGCCCCTGTAGTAATAGTGACATCCCACAGCGGCCTCTCTAGTAATAGTGACATCCCACAGCGTCCCCCAGTAGTAGTAGTGACATCCCACAGCGGCCCCAGTAGTAATAGTGACATCCCACAGCGGCCCCTGTAGTAGTAGTGACATCCCACAGCGGCCCCTGTAGTAATAGTGACATCCCACAGCGGCCCTGTAGTAATAGTGACATCCCACAGCGGCCCCTGTAGTAATAGTGACATCCCACAGCGGCCCCTGTAGTAATAGTGACATCCCACAGCGGCCCCAGTAGTAATAGTGACATCCCACAGTGGCCCCTGTAGTAATAGTGACATCCCACAGTGGCCCCTGTAGTAATAGAGACATCCCACAGCGGCCCCTGTAGTAATAGTGACATCCCACAGCGGCCCCTGTAGTAATAGTGATATCCCACAGCGGCCCCTGTAGTAATAGTGACATCCCACAGCGGCCCCAGTAGTAATAGTGATATCCCACAGCGGCCACTGTAGTAATAGTGACATCCCACAGCGGCCCCAGTAGTAATAGTGACATCCCACAGCATCCCCCAGTAGTAATAGTGATATCCCACAGCGGCCCCTCTAGTAATAGTGACATCCCACAACGGCCCCTGTAGTAATAGTGACATCCCACAGCGGCCCCAGTAGTAATAGTGACATCCCACAGCGGCATTTTCAGTAATAGTGACATCCCAAAGCCGCCCCAGTAGTAATAGGGACATCCCACAGCAGCCCTATAGTAATACTGACATCCCACAGAGGCCCCATTAGTAATAGTGACATCCCACAGCGGCCCCTGTATTAATAGTGACAACCCCCCGAGGCCCCAGTAGTAACAGTGACATCCCACAGAGGCACGCAGTATAATAGTGACATCCCACAGCGGCCCCAGCGGTAATAGTGACATCCCACAGTGGCATTTTCAGTAATAGTGACATTCCACAGCGGCCCCAGTAGTAATAGTGACATCCCACAGCGACCCCTGTAGTAATAGTGACATCCCACAGCGGCCCCTATACTAATACTGACATCTCACAGCGTCCCCCAGTAGTAATAGTGACATCCCACAGCGGCCCCTGTAGTAGTAGTTACATCCCATAAGCCCCTGTAGTAATAGTGACATCCCACAGCGGCCCCTGTAGTAATAGTGACATCCCACAGCGTCCCCCAGTAGTAGTAGTGACATCCCACAGCGGCCACTGTAGTAATAGTGACATCCCACAGCGGCCCATGTAGTAGCAGTGACATCCTACAGCGGCCCCTGTAGTAATAGTGACATCCCACAGCGGCCCTGTAGTAAAAGTGACATCCCACGGTGGCCCCTGTAGTAATAGTGACATCCCACAGCGGCCCCTGTAGTAATAGTGACATCCCACAGCGGCCCCTGTAGTAATAGTGACATTCCACAGCGGCCCCAGTAGTAATAGTGACATCCCACAGTGGCCCCTGTAGTAATAGTGACATCCCACAGTGGCCCCTGTAGTAATAGTGACATCCCACAGCGGCCCCTGTAGTAATAGTGACATCCCACAGCGGCCCCTGTAGTAATAGTGACATCCCACAGCGGCCCCAGTAGTAATAGTGACATCCCACAGCGGCATTTTCAGTAATAGTGACATCCCAAAGCCGCCCCAGTAGTAATAGGGACATCCCACAGCGGCCCCTGTAGTAATAGTGACATCCCACAGCGGCCCCTATAGTAATACTGACATCCCACAGAGGCCCCAGTAGTAATAGTGACATCCCACAGCGGCCCCTGTAGTAATAGTGACATCCCACAGCGACATTTTCAGTAATAGTGACATCCCACAGCGGCCCCTGTATTAATAGTGACATCCCACAGCAGCCCCTGTAGTAATAGTAACATCCCACAGAGGCCCCAGTAGTAACAGTGACATCCCACAGAGGCCCCCAGTATAATAGTGACATCCCTCAGCAGCCCCAGTAGTAATAGTGACATCCCACAGCGGCCCCTGTAGTAATAGTGACATCCCACAGCGGCCCCAGCGGTAATAGTGACATCCCACAGTGGCATTTTCAGTAATAGTGACATCCCACAGCGGCCCCAGTAGTAATAGTGACATCCCACAGCAGCCCCTGTAGTAATAGTGACATCCGACAGCGGCCCCAGCGGTAATAGTGACATCCCACAGTGGCATTTTCAGTAATAGTGACATCCCACAGCGGCCCCTTAGTAGTAATAGTGACATCCCACAGCGGCCCCTGTAGTAATAGTGACATCCCACAGCGGCCCCTATAGTAATACTAACATCCCACAGAGGCCCCAGTAGTAATAGTGACATCCCACAGCGGCATTTTCAGTAATAGTGACATCCCACAGCGGCCCCAGTAGTAATAGTGACATCCCACAGCGGCCCCCAGTAGTAATAGTGACATCCCACAGCGGCCCCTGTAGTAATAGTGACATCCCACAGCGGACCCTGTAGTAATAGTGACATCCCACAGAGGCCCCTGTAGTAATAGTGACATCCCACAGCGGCCCCTATACTAATACTGACATCCCACAACGTCGCCCAGTAGTAATAGTGACATCCCAAAGCGGCCCCTGTAGTAGTAGTTACATCCCATAGCAGCCCCTGTAGTAATAGTGACATCCCACAGCGGCCTCTGTAGTAATAATGACATCCCACAGCAGCCCCTGTAGTAATAGTGACATCCCACAGCGGCCCCTGTAGTAATAGTGACATCGCACAGCGGCCCCTATACTAATACTGACATCCCACAGCGTCGCCCAGTAGTAATAGTGACATCCCAAAGCGGCCCCTGTAGTAGTAGTTACATCCCATAGCAGCCCCTGTAGTAGTAGTGACATCCCACAGCGGCCCCTGTAGTAATAGTGACATCCCACAGCGTCCCCCAGTAGTAGTAGTGACATCCCACAGCAGCGCCTGTAGTAATAGTGACATCCCACAGCGGCCTCAGTAGTAGTAGTGACATCCCACAGCGTCCCCCAGTAGTAGTAGTGACATCCCACAGCGGCTCCTGTAGTAATAGTGACATCCCACAGCGGCCCCAGTAGTAATAGTGACATCCCACAGCGGCCCACAGTAGTAATAGTGACATCCCACAGCATCCCCCAGTAGTAATAGTGGCATACCACAGTGGCCCCTATAGTAATACTGACATCCCACAGCGGCCCCCAGTAGTAATAGTGACATCCCACAGCATCCCCCAGCAGTAATAGAGACATCTCACAGCGGCCCCTGTAGTAATAGTGACACCCCACAGCGGCCCCCAGTAGTAATAGTGACATCCCACAGCGGCCCCAGTAGTAATAGTGACATCCCACAGCATCCCCCAGTAGTAATAGTGACATCCCACAGCAGCCCCAGAAGTCATAGTGACACCCCACAGCATCCCCCAGTAGTAATAGGGACATCCCACAGCGGCCCCTGTTATAATAGTGACATCCCACAGCGTCCCCCAGTAGTAGTAGTGACATCCCATAGCAGCCCCTGTAGTAATAGTGACATCCCACAGCGGCCTCTCTAGTAATAGTGACATCCCACAGCGTCCCCCAGTGGTAGTAGTGACATCCCACAGAGGCCGCAGTAGTAATACTGACATCCCACAGCGGCCCCTGTAGTAGTAGTGAGATCCCACAGCGGCCCCTGTAGTAATAGTGACATCCCACAGCGGCCCTGTAGTAATAGTGACATCCCACAGCGGCCCTTCTAGTAATAGTGACATCCCACAGCAGCCCCTGTAGTAATAGTGACATCCCACAGCGGCCCCTGTAGTAATAGTGACATTCCACAGCGGCCCCAGTAGTAATAGTGACATCCCACAGTGGCCCCTGTAGTAATAGTGAAATCCCACAGTGGCCCCTGTAGTAATAGTGACATCCCACAGCGGCCCCTGTAGTAATAGTGACATCCCACAGCGGCCCCTGTAGTAATAGTGACATCCCACAGCGGCCCCAGTAGTAATAGTGACACCACCCAGCGGCCCCCAGTAGTAATAGTGACATCCCACAGCGGCCCCAGTAGTAATAGTGACATCCCACAGCATCCCCAGAAGTAATAGTGACACCCCACAGCATCCCCCAGTAGTAATAGGGACATCCCATAGCAGCCCCTGTAGTAATAGTGACATCCCACAGCGGCCTCTCTAGTAATAGTGACATCCCACAGCGTCCCCCAGTAGTAGTAGTGACATCCCACAGCGGCCCCAGTAGTAATAGTGACATCCCACAGCGGCCCCTGTAGTAGTAGTGACATCCCACAGCGGCCCCTGTAGTAATAGTGACATCCCACAGCGGCCCTGTAGTAATAGTGACATCCCACAGCGGCCCCTGTAGTAATAGTGACATCCCACAGCGGCCCATGTAGTAATAGTGACATCCCACAGCGGCCCCAGTAGTAATAGTGACATCCCACAGTGGCCCCTGTAGTAATAGTGACATCCCACAGTGGCCCCTGTAGTAATAGTGACATCCCACAGCGGCCCCTGTAGTAATAGTGACATCCCACAGCGGCCCCTGTAGTAATAGTGATATCCCACAGCGGCCCCTGTAGTAATAGTGACATCCCACAGCGGCCCCAGTAGTAATAGTGATATCCCACAGCGGCCCCTGTAGTAATAGTGACATCCCACAGCGGCCCCAGTAGTAATAGTGACATCCCACAGCATCCCCCAGTAGTAATAGTGATATCCCACAGCGGCCCCTCTAGTAATAGTGACATCCCACAACGGCCCCTGTAGTAATAGTGACATCCCACAGCGGCCCCAGTAGTAATAGTGACATCCCACAGCGGCATTTTCAGTAATAGTGACATCCCAAAGCCGCCCCAGTAGTAATAGGGACATCCCACAGCAGCCCTATAGTAATACTGACATCCCACAGAGGCCCCAGTAGTAATAGTGACATCCCACAGCGGCCCCTGTATTAATAGTGACAACCCCCCGAGGCCCCAGTAGTAACAGTGACATCCCACAGAGGCACGCAGTATAATAGTGACATCCCTCAGCAGCCCCAGTAGTAATAGTGACATCCCACAGCGGCCCCTGTAGTAATAGTGACATCCCACAGCGGCCCCAGCGGTAATAGTGACATCCCACAGCATCCCCCAGTAGTAATAGTGACATCCCACAGCGGCCCCAGCGGTAATAGTGACATCCCACAGTGGCATTTTCAGTAATAGTGACATTCCACAGCGGCCCCAGTAGTAATAGTGACATCCCACAGCGACCCCTGTAGTAATAGTGACATCCCACAGCGGCCCCTATACTAATACTGACATCTCACAGCGTCCCCCAGTAGTAATAGTGACATCCCACAGCGGCCCCTGTAGTAGTAGTTACATCCCATAAGCCCCTGTAGTAATAGTGACATCCCACAGCGACATTTTCAGTAATAGTGACATCCCACAGCGGCCCCTGTATTAATAGTGACATCCCACAGCAGCCCCTGTAGTAATAGTAACATCCCACAGAGGCCCCAGTAGTAACAGTGACATCCCACAGCGGCCCCAGTAGTAATACTGACATCCCACAGAGGCCCTCAGTATAATAGTGACATCCCTCAGCAGCCCCAGTAGTAATAGTGACATCCCACAGCGGCCCCTGTAGTAATAGTGACATCCCACAGCGGCCCCAGCGGTAATAGTGACATCCCACAGTGGCATTTTCAGTAATAGTGACATCCCACAGCGGCCCCAGTAGTAATAGTGACATCCCACAGCAGCCCCTGTAGTAATAGTGACATCCGACAGCGGCCCCAGCGGTAATAGTGACATCCCACAGTGGCATTTTCAGTAATAGTGACATCCCACAGCGGCCCCTTAGTAGTAATAGTGACATCCCACAGCGGCCCCTGTAGTAATAGTGACATCCCACAGCGGCCCCTATAGTAATACTGACATCCCACAGAGGCCCCAGTAGTAATAGTGACATCCCACAGCGGCATTTTCAGTAATAGTGACATCCCACAGCGGCCCCAGTAGTAATAGTGACATCCCACAGCGGCCCCCAGTAGTAATAGTGACATCCCACAGCGGCCCCTGTAGTAATAGTGACATCCCACAGCGGACCCTGTAGTAATAGTGACATCCCACAGAGGCCCCTGTAGTAATAGTGACATCCCACAGCGGCCCCTATACTAATACTGACATCCCACAGCGTCGCCCCGTAGTAATAGTGTCGTAGAATTCCTTTGCGGAATCACGGCTTACTCAATTTGGAATGTTTACAGCCCTCCATATTAATTCTGAATTGATAATGCGCATAAGAAGTTCCCACACTGACACGAAGTTCAGCATGCATAGCTTCCTCAATTCTAACTTTAATGATCGGCGTGTAGCCTATTTTAAGAGTTTAACAAATCCGCCCATCTGGGCAGGTCAAATATTACATGCATACAACGTATTGTTTAATTATTGGATAAGCATCTTGCAATTCTTCCATCCTCCGGTCATCTGTGATTGGCCATCAGGTGGTGGATGAAATGAGTGGGTTGTCTTGGAGCCACGTGGGGTTCCTTTGATATGATTGGATGTTACATCATGAACTATAAATTGCACAAACCTCCCATGTTATTTGCATACGTTTCCAGTAAAGTCGCTGGGGAAATTTCTGCGGTTGTCCATGTCTGATTCCTAGTTCCGTATTAGTGCATGCAGCTGGACAGTCAAATATATTTATACATGTTGGTTACGGGCTAAATTGCTAAATTCCATCTTTGTCAGCAGAGTTTATAAAACAGATATTTCATATAAGCGGAAGTACCTATTGCATAACTTGTAGCAAGACATTATATTTGTAGCAAGACAGAAATATGTATACAGAATGTTCAATTGACAACTGTCTACTGCCAAAGCCCACCGATCCATAATATAGGAATACTGGACTTCCACCACAGATCCATAATATAGGAATACTGGACTTCCACCACAGACCCCCCTTGAAACTATCTGTTTCACTAAACTCGCCCTGCTCCGTCCCACCCCAATCCCCCACCGCTGACCCTAGACTCGCATTGCGTTGTAGACGACTAGGCCTACTACTGCCATGGGGGTATAGGATGGTTCGACATCATCACATTCTGGATCCATGATGACGACGGTTGCGCTGACAGTGGGCTTTTTGTTGGACATCGTAGTGAGACGGGCGGACCAGGTAGTCATCAGGGTCGGAATACACTGTATGCAACAACAAACAGAAATTAGGATGACTATAAAGGTAACAAATATAATCAGGTTAGGAGAGGTGCGACTTTTACTATCTCAGGTAAACACTGCATAACTTGTATAGAACCCCGCCTTCTTGACGTTAACTCGATTCATCAACAAGAGTGCAAAATCAGGGCTATCTAATTACTGATCAATATGACTAAACCCCTGTCTCATTAGTAAGTGCATGATCATATATATTAGTCTGGAGGGAAAGAGCTACAAGCTGATTATTCCCACTTCCCTTTTCCAGAGGCGGCAAGGTAACAGGACCACGGGCGTTGTAACACCGGCATGTTGCGTGGACATAAGCAGAGTGCACTGCAGATAAAATAAAGTAAAATCTTAGCAAAAACCTATCACAGTGTTCTAAATACACAATGTTTCAAAACTTATTTTTCTATATTTTTCCCTTCTCCTGTTAGGTACCTAACTGAGGAAAACAGACTAAGGTTAGCTCTTTTTAGTTAGTGCGGTCAGCTTCTTAATGGCAACTACGTTTTTACCTGTGGGTCACGTTTTGTCTGGAATGTAGGTACAAGTCTCCCCTATCATCTTACCGATACTCCCTTTTTTGGCTAAAATCGTACCTAGTGCCATTCTATTTTGAAAAGTCGTAGTCGAGGTAGGTTCTATTGGTCGACTAGTCCCTATAAGGCGTCTCTAGTATAATTTATAAACCGATGTTAATTATAATAAACATAATTAATCCAGTCAACATTTATTTACCCTAATGATCGGGAAAATGGACTCGAATCTAGTTTTAACTTGGTCTCTAATTTTTAAAACTTGTCAGGTACCCCCCTTGGCTATCCTATGATGTCAATGTATACGTGTAGATCAAAACTATCACCAGGAGCCTCTCTTCTCGCTCTAGCATAATGTTACAATACTAATAGCGTGCACAGGTACGCACGGCGTGGGACTCCTTAATCTTCACCCACACCAATGTCCCTCCTGGAGATAGTCCTAATGGTGAACACGTCCAGTTCGCCTCACCCTTGCGTCAGGGTTTTCCCACTGCCCGTAAGTCCCTACTCCTAAAAGGGGAGGGATCCCTACCTCACCTCAGCAGGAGGCCATGGATTCCCTGGGCTTATTTCCGGGCATCCATACCCTCTATCTGTACGAGTTAACACCCCACAGGGTGTGCCCTCGCCGGAACCTAAGGTCTTCTGCACTTTCCCTAGGCAAATGGGAAGTCCACTGACAGTCCATCTTATGAGACTGAGGCAGGCGCAGTACTGGTACATTTCTCCATTCTTCTGGTAACGTACCTGGTTGGCATTATCGGAACTGGCTCTTCATCTTTTTCAAACAAGGGAAACATTGGTCACATTAAAGGGAGAATACACGTACAGGAAATTACATACCCCACCTCTAGCTGCGAAAATCATATCCACGGCCACTCTATTTTGGAACGCCATGGATGCAGTGGGCCCTAACTGGTTAGCTAACCCTTGCAAAGCATCTCTGGTGTAGTTTACAAACCTCTGCTGATTGTGAGAGAAATAATTCGTCCAATCTACATTATTACTAACAGTGACAAAGCAAATGAGGAATCAAAACCTGCTTTAACCTGATCTCTA
Organism: Eleutherodactylus coqui; assembly: GCF_035609145.1. NCBI lineage: Eukaryota > Metazoa > Chordata > Amphibia > Anura > Eleutherodactylidae > Eleutherodactylus > Eleutherodactylus coqui. Next base: position 162,688,134 of record NC_089845.1, read on the forward strand.
GAATTAAATTCATCTGGCACCCCCCTTGGCACTCCTATTACATCTATGTGTACATGTGGATCAACGTTACCACCTGGAGCGTCAACGTCTCTCTTAGCACGATGCAGTGTTAGATTCTCACCCTCAGTGTAGGCTTCATATTGCACATTTGATTGTATTAATTTGTTCTGAAACAGGGAGCTAGTGTACAGTAGTCAAAGGTGTGTGTTAGAGGAATTGTACCACATTATAGCATGTAAGGATCATTAGTTTTTTCAGTGCGAAGTGTGGATCCAAGTGGGTTTTCCTTTGAGCTTGACTGCAGTTGGGGTGGTGAACAACATCTGGTAGGGACATTCAAACAGGGTTTCTCTCTTAAACTTTTCCACATAGACCCTGTCACCTGGTTTTAGATTGTGACACTCATCTGTAGGACCTGGGGAAAAGCAGAGACTGCAGAATGCATTACTAACAATTCCTTGGAGAGGCCTATGACAAAATTAACAAGAAAATCATTCCCCAAATTCAGCTACTGTGGCATGTATCCTCCAAAGAAAAAGAAAAACTAATGAAAGACACTCAATTCAAAATTTACCCATTTTCTCTATTGCCTTTCGTATCTACTTTCCCCCTACTCCGTGGATGGTAGGGTGTGTGAAAAGCCTGAAATATACCCAAAACAGACATGATGTGTTGCATTATTTCACCTGTGAAGTGTGTACCTTTGTTCGACTCAATTACTTCTGGTACCCCATATCTGCAGATTACCTCATTCATGAATTTCTGTGTGGTTATCTGCTCATTTACCTTAGTATCCGGGTGGGCCTCCAACCTGAAAAAGACTCGAGCAACAACAAGCACATGTTCATACTCCCCAACAGGTGTGAGCTGAATGTGGTCAAATTGGCAATCTCTGAAATGGGTAGAGTGGTCAAGGCAAGTGTTATCTGGCCACCTTACTTCTGTCCGGACTCGCATATGGCAAAGATCATGCTAACTGGACAAATGATGCAGCAGCTACAGAGAACCCAGGTGTCACCCATTCTTGTTCAGTGTCGCCGTCATCGCTGCTTTCGATTCTGTATACCAGCTGGGCCATCATGGGGAACAGGGACCTCTGTAGGCAAGTTCTGTTGATTGTTCGCCATACGCCGTCCTGTGCTGTCGCTCCCGTATTTTAGCCCATCTGCTTTCTTTCCTCGTTGACTTGTAACTGTAAAGTCCTTGACATATCAAAGTCCAAAGTCTTATCAAAGTCCAAAGTCTTATCAAAGTCCAAAGGTTTTATCAAAGTCCAAAGGTTTTATCAAAGTCCAAAGGTTTTATCAAAGTCCAAAGGTTTTATCAAAGTCCAAAGTCTTATCACTGACTCATGCTGTCAGTATCTATTCTTCTTTCTTCCACGGCTTGAGGGCCGCTGCCTTTGCTGTGTTGTCGGCGAGGGTGTCATCTCTCGCTTCTCCGTTGTAGAAATCGGTGTGGATTCTCCATTGCCAGGTAGTGGTAGTAGGGTTTCCATGAGACTCTGCACCGCTGCACCATTCTTAATTGGCTGTCCTACTGAGATAACAAGCTGTCTGGCCTTCCATATTGGGCCATAATCATGAGCTATGCCAAATGCATTCCAGGAGTCAGTGTAAAAAGTTGCCGACTTACCTTCTACCACTCCACACGCCTCAGTGAGGGCCTCCGGTTCCGCTTCTTGCCCTGAGACATGCGGAGGCAGAGCTTCTGCGTTTAGGACATCTTATTGTGTCACCTCTGCATATCTGGTTCGGAATCATCAATCCTCACCCTGATACCATCTACAAAAGAAAACTCAAAATATGCATCATTAACAGTGTGTACATCACTACAATAATGCTATTTAAAAAATAGCTGATCCGCCATACTCAAATCACCTATGCCTCCCCTCCCCCCAGGAATACCTGATTAAAAGAAGAGTAGCCGGATCCAAGGTATTACAACATTGGGAAGCTCAGAGCAATATTGGGGGAGGCATGGAAAGAGCACATTGTAGTCGGATCTAATAGGCCAGAGCTAAGTGCTTGGGTTGCACTTGCATGAGTACGTTCTGGGTGTCATTTGGCGTGTGGACCACTAGGGGGTAGTCCAATACCAACTTAGAAGATTTGTCAACCATTGCCTGTACTGCTGCCACCGCAAAAGCAGATGAGGGAGCTCCTCAAGTCACTGGATCCACCCTCATGGCTGTGGTTGCCCTTCGTGCTTTTGTGTCAATACTGTCATATGGCCGGCAGTATGAAACAAGGTCCAGAAAGGTGCGGAATTTGGCAACGGGTGTATGTACAGGTATGGCCTGCAGAACTTGGTTAGTCTTTGGAGGCCTCCAGGCCTTACAGCCTTCTGCAAGAGAAATTAACAGTGAAATTGTGGCCGGTTGGCAGTTTTTTTTTTTTTTCCAAAGCATCAGCACACAGCACCTAACATGTGTGGCTGACCCTTCACCCTTTTTTTTTTTTTTTTTTTTTTTTATCTAGGGGGATACTGCTTGACCCAGGGGTGTGTATCTGGGTCTCGTATATATTATCATGGTCGATACATTCAATTTCCCTATGCCTGTCTTGTAGGTGTCCCATAATTTGTCAGGAACCGTGGAAAGCTGAGTTTGGGACAGGAGAAAAAAACAAAACTTTTTCTTCTGGCTATCTATGATTCTTACCCCCTCCTGGAGAAGAGACGTGTTCTTGCATCCACTAGCTCCACCCCTCTGAGTGTGGCTGATCACTTACTTCCTTATTCCCTCATTCAATGTTTGGCAGTCCTTGGGTACACATCACAACCCAATAAAGATAAAGTCTTATGCATCACACAATTTACATTTTACAAATTACGGGTCAATCTGCCCCGTTCCTCCTGTGGATACCTGGCCTTATCGTTACCTGCTTGTTTCCTATTCCTTGGCTTCTCTACCGTCTCTCTTACTCCCTGTAGTTTATTTATTTTATATTGTCTGTGAATATACGTTACTTGTGCTGGGACTACAGGGCAAGTAACTTCCTCTTTTTAGAATCTCTCTCTCCCGTGACAGCCTAGCGAGAGGAGAATGTGGCTACTTTTACAACAGTTTTTTCAGACTTCCGGCGACCGGGCAGATGCAGTCTTAGATGCCGGGCATCTCCATCTGATTGGTAATGTACTGCAATTCTCTCTATTCACTAAGCTGGTGTCTTTGTATATTAATACAGACGCCATTGCAGCCCACCTTCACTTCCTCTTTTCTGACACTTAGAGAAATTCTAACGTCTAATGCATAAATCACATATATTATGTTGTAACTTCTGTCACAGCGGTGGTTACAATTGAATTGGGGACTTGGCAAACATAGATGTATTTTCTTGTGGGCATGGTGGGGCTACGCAGTCTGTATTCTTAAGAGCCCCCTCAGGATGTGAGTGGCATACAACTTTTTACATTTATGACGGGCGTATGACAAAGATTAGATTCCATAACAAGACATACTAGTAGTTTCAACATCCAATATTAGTTAAATAACTAACAAATGTTACAGCACAAGAATTGCTCCGCTTCTATTAAGAGTTCCACTTCCTCTTTTTAAATGAAGTTTGCAGCTTTTTTTTTTTCTCTAAACAATTACGGGCACAGTTGAGCAGGACTGATACTACTTCTATATGACAGACAAACAAACTATTCCTATATAACAACATGATTATAAAAGTCTCCTCAGACGCCGGACATAATATGTCCCGCCCTAGAGTCTCTAGCATTTCTGTCGCTACACAGTTTATCAATCTACCCTCAGACGGAGGGATCTACTCGTGGACATTTAAACCATAAACAAATATTTGTGGACCACCATCCTCAAACAGTGGACCGTAACCACAGCGGTGGGCAGGGTAGGAATTATTCTGACCCATCCGAGGGTACTTTTCGTCAATAACAATCCTTTTTTGCAATTTGGGCAAGACATGTGTGGTATTCTCATACCACAGACAAACAGACAAATAGACAGAGCGCCAGTACGTCTGGCTTAGTCTAAACTGCCCCTCGGGATACTGTCTGGCAGGCCCCCCTCCTAGGTCTATTACCAGACTCTAACGGAGCAGCGTTGCCTGTCCAGACGTTTGACCGTTTCCTGTCTCTAAGGCTTTAGACTCCAAACCTGACCAGAGCAGGACCACCTAGTCAAACTACTCCGTCAGGCCCCCCTGACTCTAAGGTTTTAGACTCCAAACCTGACCCGAGCAGGGGGCCCCTGCGGGGACTTCCTCTCCCTTAAAGCAATTCACTGACCTTGCCAACCGACCAGTACTCTCAAAACGACAGGCATGTAAACATTCCTTTATATCTTATGACAGGTTCTTATCATGTGATCGAGACTTAAAGAAGTACCTGTCGATCGGGTCCAAATCACTCGGCCTGGCACGGCACATAGGCGAGCCTGAACTTAGCCACACAGGTATAGATAATTAATTTATCTCACCGTGTTCTGATGATATTTTGGGCCCACCAAGTCCAAGGTCGCATATGTCCGTGTCTTCTGTCCGAATTCTATGGAACCTGTCGATCACAGTCCCCGTACGGGCCACCACTGTCGTAGAATTCCTTTGCGGAATCACGGCTTACTCAATTTGGAATGTTTACAGCCCTCCATATTAATTCTGAATTGATAATGCGCATAAGAAGTTCCCACACTGACACGAAGTTCAGCATGCATAGCTTCCTCAATTCTAACTTTAATGATCGGCGTGTAGCCTATTTTAAGAGTTTAACAAATCCGCCCATCTGGGCAGGTCAAATATTACATGCATACAACGTATTGTTTAATTATTGGATAAGCATCTTGCAATTCTTCCATCCTCCGGTCATCTGTGATTGGCCATCAGGTGGTGGATGAAATGAGTGGGTTGTCTTGGAGCCACGTGGGGTTCCTTTGATATGATTGGATGTTACATCATGAACTATAAATTGCACAAACCTCCCATGTTATTTGCATACGTTTCCAGTAAAGTCACTGGGGAAATTTCTGCGGTTGTCCATGTCTGATTCCTAGTTCCGTATTAGTGCATGCAGCTGGACAGTCAAATATATTTATACATGTTGGTTACGGGCTAAATTGCTAAATTCCATCTTTGTCAGCAGAGTTTATAAAACAGATATTTCATATAAGCGGAAGTACCTATTGCATAACTTGTAGCAAGACATTATATTTGTAGCAAGACAGAAATATGTATACAGAATGTTCAATTGACAACTGTCTACTGCCAAAGCCCACCGATCCATAATATAGGAATACTGGACTTCCACCACAGATCCATAATATAGGAATACTGGACTTCCACCACAATAGTGACATCCCAAAGCGGCCCCTGTAGTAGTAGTTACATCCCATAGCAGCCCCTGTAGTAATAGTGACATCCCACAGCGGCCTCTGTAGTAATAATGACATCCCACAGCAGCCCCTGTAGTAATAGTGACATCCCACAGCGGCCCCTGTAGTAATAGTGACATCCCACAGCGGCCCCTATACTAATACTGACATCCCACAGCGTCGCCCAGTAGCAATAGTGACATCCCAAAGCGGCCCCTGTAGTAGTAGTTACATCCCATAGCAGCCCCTGTAGTAGTAGTGACATCCCACAGCGGCCCCTGTAGTAATAGTGACATCCCACAGCGTCCCCCAGTAGTAGTAGTGACATCCCACAGCAGCGCCTGTAGTAATAGTGACATCCCACAGCGGCCTCAGTAGCAGTAGTGACATCCCACAGCGTCCCCCAGTAGTAGTAGTGACATCCCACAGCGGCTCCTGTAGTAATAGTGACATCCCACAGCGGCCCCAGTAGTAATAGTGACATCCCACAGCGGCCCACAGTAGTAATAGTGACATCCCACAGCATCCCCCAGTAGTAATAGTGGCATACCACAGTGGCCCCTATAGTAATACTGACATCCCACAGCGGCCCCCAGTAGTAATAGTGACATCCCACAGCATCCCCCAGCAGTAATAGAGACATCTCACAGCGGCCCCTGTAGTAATAGTGACATCCCACAGCGGCCCCTGTAGTAATAGTGACACCCCACAGCGGCCCCCAGTAGTAATAGTGACATCCCACAGCGGCCCCAGTAGTAATAGTGACATCCCACAGCATCCCCCAGTAGTAATAGTGACATCCCACAGCAGCCCCAGAAGTCATAGTGACACCCCACAGCATCCCCCAGTAGTAATAGGGACATCCCACAGCGGCCCCTGTTATAATAGTGACATCCCACAGCGTCCCCCAGTAGTAGTAGTGACATCCCATAGCAGCCCCTGTAGTAATAGTGACATCCCACAGCGGCCTCTCTAGTAATAGTGACATCCCACAGCGTCCCCCAGTGGTAGTAGTGACATCCCACAGAGGCCGCAGTAGTAATACTGACATCCCACAGCGGCCCCTGTAGTAGTAGTGAGATCCCACAGCGGCCCCTGTAGTAATAGTGACATCCCACAGCGGCCCTGTAGTAATAGTGACATCCCACGGCGGCCCTTCTAGTAATAGTGACATCCCACAGCAGCCCCTGTAGTAATAGTGACATCCCACAGCGGCCCCTGTAGTAATAGTGACATTCCACAGTGGCCCCTGTAGTAATAGTGACATCCCACAGCGGCCCCTGTAGTAATAGTGACATCCCACAGCGGCCCCTGTAGTAATAGTGACATCCCACAGCGGCCCTGTAGTAATAGTGACATCCCACGGCGGCCCCTGTAGTAATAGTGACATTCCACAGCGGCCCCAGTAGTAATAGTGACATCCCACAGTGGCCCCTGTAGTAATAGTGAAATCCCACAGTGGCCCCTGTAGTAATAGTGACATCCCACAGCGGCCCCTGTAGTAATAGTGACATCCCACAGCGGCCCCTGTAGTAATAGTGACATCCCACAGCGGCCCCAGTAGTAATAGTGACACCACACAGCGGCCCCCAGTAGTAATAGTGACATCCCACAGCGGCCCCAGTAGTAATAGTGACATCCCACAGCATCCCCAGAAGTAATAGTGACACCCCACAGCATCCCCCAGTAGTAATAGGGACATCCCATAGCAGCCCCTGTAGTAATAGTGACATCCCACAGCGGCCTCTCTAGTAATAGTGACATCCCACAGCGTCCCCCAGTAGTAGTAGTGACATCCCACAGCGGCCCCAGTAGTAATAGTGACATCCCACAGCGGCCCCTGTAGTAGTAGTGACATCCCACAGCGGCCCCTGTAGTAATAGTGACATCCCACAGCGGCCCTGTAGTAATAGTGACATCCCACAGCGGCCCCTGTAGTAATAGTGACATCCCACAGCGGCCCCTGTAGTAATAGTGACATCCCACAGCGGCCCCAGTAGTAATAGTGACATCCCACAGTGGCCCCTGTAGTAATAGTGACATCCCACAGTGGCCCCTGTAGTAATAGTGACATCCCACAGCGGCCCCTGTAGTAATAGTGACATCCCACAGCGGTCCCTGTAGTAATAGTGATATCCCACAGCGGCCCCTGTAGTAATAGTGACATCCCACAGCGGCCCCAGTAGTAATAGTGATATCCCACAGCGGCCCCTGTAGTAATAGTGACATCCCACAGCGGCCCCAGTAGTAATAGTGACATCCCACAGCATCCCCCAGTAGTAATAGTGATATCCCACAGCGGCCCCTCTAGTAATAGTGACATCCCACAACGGCCCCTGTAGTAATAGTGACATCCCACAGCGGCCCCAGTAGTAATAGTGACATCCCACAGCGGCATTTTCAGTAATAGTGACATCCCAAAGCCGCCCCAGTAGTAATAGGGACATCCCACAGCAGCCCTATAGTAATACTGACATCCCACAGAGGCCCCAGTAGTAATAGTGACATCCCACAGCGGCCCCTGTATTAATAGTGACAACCCCCCGAGGCCCCAGTAGTAACAGTGACATCCCACAGAGGCACGCAGTATAATAGTGACATCCCTCAGCAGCCCCAGTAGTAATAGTGACATCCCACAGCGGCCCCTGTAGTAATAGTGACATCCCACAGCGGCCCCAGCGGTAATAGTGACATCCCACAGCATCCCCAAGTAGTAATAGTGACATCCCACAGCGGCCCCAGCGGTAATAGTGACATCCCACAGTGGCATTTTCAGTAATAGTGACATTCCACAGCGGCCCCAGTAGTAATAGTGACATCCCACAGCGACCCCTGTAGTAATAGTGACATCCCACAGCGGCCCCTATACTAATACTGACATCTCACAGCGTCCCCCAGTAGTAATAGTGACATCCCACAGCGGCCCCTGTAGTAGTAGTTACATCCCATAAGCCCCTGTAGTAATAGTGACATCCCACAGCGGCCCCTGTAGTAATAGTGACATCCCACAGCGTCCCCCAGTAGTAGTAGTGACATCCCACAGCGGCCCCTGTAGTAATAGTGACATCCCACAGCGGCCCATGTAGTAGCAGTGACATCCTACAGCGGCCCCTGTAGTAATAGTGACATCCCACAGCGGCCCTGTAGTAAAAGTGACATCCCACGGCGGCCCCTGTAGTAATAGTGACATCCCACAGCGGCCCCTGTAGTAATAGTGACATCCCACAGCGGCCCCTGTAGTAATAGTGACATTCCACAGCGGCCCCAGTAGTAATAGTGACATCCCACAGTGGCCCCTGTAGTAATAGTGACATCCCACAGTGGCCCCTGTAGTAATAGTGACATCCCACAGCGGCCCCTGTAGTAATAGTGACATCCCACAGCGGCCCCTGTAGTAATAGTGACATCCCACAGCGGCCCCAGTAGTAATAGTGACATCCCACAGTGGCATTTTCAGTAATAGTGACATTCCACAGCGGCCCCAGTAGTAATAGTGACATCCCACAGCGACCCCTGTAGTAATAGTGACATCCCACAGCGGCCCCTATACTAATACTGACATCTCACAGCGTCCCCCAGTAGTAATAGTGACATCCCACAGCGGCCCCTGTAGTAGTAGTTACATCCCATAAGCCCCTGTAGTAATAGTGACATCCCACAGCGGCCCCTGTAGTAATAGTGACATCCCACAGCGTCCCCCAGTAGTAGTAGTGACATCCCACAGCGGCCCCTGTAGTAATAGTGACATCCCACAGCGGCCCATGTAGTAGCAGTGACATCCTACAGCGGCCCCTGTAGTAATAGTGACATCCCACAGCGGCCCTGTAGTAAAAGTGACATCCCACGGCGGCCCCTGTAGTAATAGTGACATCCCACAGCGGCCCCTGTAGTAATAGTGACATCCCACAGCGGCCCCTGTAGTAATAGTGACATTCCACAGCGGCCCCAGTAGTAATAGTGACATCCCACAGTGGCCCCTGTAGTAATAGTGACATCCCACAGTGGCCCCTGTAGTAATAGTGACATCCCACAGCGGCCCCTGTAGTAATAGTGACATCCCACAGCGGCCCCTGTAGTAATAGTGACATCCCACAGCGGCCCCAGTAGTAATAGTGACATCCCACAGCGGCATTTTCAGTAATAGTGACATCCCAAAGCCGCCCCAGTAGTAATAGGGACATCCCACAGCGGCCCCTGTAGTAATAGTGACATCCCACAGCGGCCCCTCTAGTAATACTGACATCCCACAGAGGCCCCAGTAGTAATAGTGACATCCCACAGCGGCCCCTGTAGTAATAGTGACATCCCACAGCGGCATTTTCAGTAATAGTGACATCCCACAGCGGCCCCTGTATTAATAGTGACATCCCACAGCAGCCCCTGTAGTAATAGTAACATCCCACAGAGGCCCCAGTAGTAACAGTGACATCCCACAGAGGCCCCCAGTATAATAGTGACATCCCTCAGCAGCCCCAGTAGTAATAGTGACATCCCACAGCGGCCCCTGTAGTAATAGTGACATCCCACAGCGGCCCCAGCGGTAATAGTGACATCCCACAGTGGCATTTTCAGTAATAGTGACATCCCACAGCGGCCCCAGTAGTAATAGTGACATCCCACAGCAGCCCCTGTAGTAATAGTGACATCCGACAGCGGCCCCAGCGGTAATAGTGACATCCCACAGTGGCATTTTCAGTAATAGTGACATCCCACAGCGGCCCCTTAGTAGTAATAGTGACATCCCACAGCGGCCCCTGTAGTAATAGTGACATCCCACAGCGGCCCCTATAGTAATACTGACATCCCACAGAGGCCCCAGTAGTAATATTGACATCCCACAGCGGCATTTTCAGTAATAGTGACATCCCACAGCGGCCCCAGTAGTAATAGTGACATCCCACAGCGGCCCCCAGTAGTAATAGTGACATCCCACAGCGGCCCCTGTAGTAATAGTGACATCCCACAGCGGACCCTGTAGTAATAGTGACATCCCACAGCGGCCCCTGTAGTAATAGTGACATCCCACAGCGGCCCCTATACTAATACTGACATCCCACAGCGTCGCCCAGTAGTAATAGTGACATCCCAAAGCGGCCCCTGTAGTAGTAGTTACATCCCATAGCAGCCCCTGTAGTAATAGTGACATCCCACAGCGGCCTCTGTAGTAATAATGACATCCCACAGCAGCCCCTGTAGTAATTGTGACATCCCACAGCGGCCCCTGTAGTAATAGTGACATCCCACAGCGGCCCCTATACTAATACTGACATCCCACAGCGTCGCCCAGTAGTAATAGTGACATCCCAAAGCGGCCCCTGTAGTAGTAGTTACATCCCATAGCAGCCCCTGTAGTAGTAGTGACATCCCACAGCGGCCCCTGTAGTAATAGTGACATCCCACAGCGTCCCCCAGTAGTAGTAGTGACATCCCACAGCAGCGCCTGTAGTAATAGTGACATCCCACAGCGGCCTCAGTAGTAGTAGTGACATCCCACAGCGTCCCCCAGTAGTACTAGTGACATCCCACAGCGGCCACTGTAGTAATAGTGACATCCCACAGCGGCCTCTGTAGTAATAGTGACATCCCACAGCGTCCCCCAGTAGTAGTAGTGACATCCCACAGCGGCTCCTGTAGTAATAGTGACATCCCACAGCGGCCCCAGTAGTAATAGTGACATCCCACAGCGGCCCACAGTAGTAATAGTGACATCCCACAGCATCCCCCAGTAGTAATAGTGGCATACCACAGTGGCCCCTATAGTAATAGTGACATCCCACAGCGGCCCCAGCGGTAATAGTGACATCCCACAGTGGCATTTTCAGTAATAGTGACATCCCACAGCGGCCCCAGTAGTAATAGTGACATCCCACAGCAGCCCCTGTAGTAGTAGTAATAGTGACATCCGACAGCGGCCCCAGCGGTAATAGTGACATCCCACAGTGGCATTTTCAGTAATAGTGACATCCCACAGCGGCCCCTTAGTAGTAATAGTGACATCCCACAGCGGCCCCTGTAGTAATAGTGACATCCCACAGCGGCCCCTATAGTAATACTGACATCCCACAGAGGCCCCAGTAGTAATAGTGACATCCCACAGCGGCATTTTCAGTAATAGTGACATCCCACAGCGGCCCCAGTAGTAATAGTGACATCCCACAGCGGCCCCCAGTAGTAATAGTGACATCCCACAGCGGCCCCTGTAGTAATAGTGACATCCCACAGCGGACCCTGTAGTAATAGTGACATCCCACAGCGGCCCCTGTAGTAATAGTGACATCCCACAGCGGCCCCTATACTAATACTGACATCCCACAGCGTCGCCCAGTAGTAATAGTGACATCCCAAAGCGGCCCCTGTAGTAGTAGTTACATCCCATAGCAGCCCCTGTAGTAATAGTGACATCCCACAGCGGCCTCTGTAGTAATAATGACATCCCACAGCAGCCCCTGTAGTAATAGTGACATCCCACAGCGGCCCTTGTAGTAATAGTGACATCCCACAGCGGCCCCTATACTAATACTGACATCCCACAGCGTCGCCCAGTAGTAATAGTGACATCCCAAAGCGGCCCCTGTAGTAGTAGTTACATCCCATAGCAGCCCCTGTAGTAGTAGTGACATCCCACAGCGGCCCCTGTAGTAATAGTGACATCCCACAGCGTCCCCCAGTAGTAGTAGTGACATCCCACAGCAGCGCCTGTAGTAATAGTGACATCCCACAACGGCCTCAGTAGTAGTAGTGACATCCCACAGCGTCCCCCAGTAGTACTAGTGACATCCCACAGCGGCCACTGTAGTAATAGTGACATCCCACAGCGGCCTCTGTAGTAATAGTGACATCCCACAGCGTCCCCCAGTAGTAGTAGTGACATCCCACAGCGGCTCCTGTAGTAATAGTGACATCCCACAGCGGCCCCAGTAGTAATAGTGACATCCCACAGCGGCCCACAGTAGTAATAGTGACATCCCACAGCATCCCCCAGTAGTAATAGTGGCATACCACAGTGGCCCCTATAGTAATACTGACATCCCACAGCGGCCCCCAGTAGTAATATTGACATCCCACAGCATCCCCCAGCAGTAATAGAGACATCTCACAGCGGCCCCTGTAGTAATAGTGACACCCCACAGCGGCCCCCAGTAGTAATAGTGACATCCCACAGCGGCCCCAGTAGTAATAGTGACATCCCACAGCATCCCCCAGTAGTAATAGTGACATCCCACAGCAGCCCCAGAAGTCATAGTGACACCCCACAGCATCCCCCAGTAGTAATAGGGACATCCCACAGCGGCCCCTGTTATAATAGTGACATCCCACAGCGTCCCCCAGTAGTAGTAGTGACATCCCATAGCAGCCCCTGTAGTAATAGTGACATCCCACAGCGGCCTCTCTAGTAATAGTGACATCCCACAGCGTCCCCCAGTGGTAGTAGTGACATCCCACAGAGGCCGCAGTAGTAATACTGACATCCCACAGCGGCCCCTGTAGTAGTAGTGAGATCCCACAGCGGCCCCTGTAGTAATAGTGACATCCCACAGCGGCCCTGTAGTAATAGTGACATCCCACAGCGGCCCTTCTAGTAATAGTGACATCCCACAGCAGCCCCTGTAGTAATAGTGACATCCCACAGCGGCCCCAGTAGTAATAGTGACATTCCACAGCGGCCCCAGTAGTAATAGTGACATCCCACAGTGGCCCCTGTAGTAATAGTGAAATCCCACAGTGGCCCCTGTAGTAATAGTGACATCCCACAGCGGCCCCTGTAGTAATAGTGACATCCCACAGCGGCCCCTGTAGTAGTAGTGACATCCCATAGCAGCCCCTGTAGTAATAGTGATATCCCACAGCGGCCCCTGTAGTAATAGTGACATCCCACAGCGGCCCCAGTAGTAATAGTGATATCCCACAGCGGCCCCTGTAGTAATAGTGACATCCCACAGCGGCCCCAGTAGTAATAGTGACATCCCACAGCATCCCCCAGTAGTAATAGTGATATCCCACAGCGGCCCCTGTAGTAATAGTGATATCCCACAGCGGCCCCTGTAGTAATAGTGACATCCCACAGCGGCCCCTGTAGTAATAGTGACATCCCACAGCGGCCCCTGTAGTAATAGTGACATCTCAAAGCGGCCCCAGTAGTAACAGTGACATCCCACAGCGGCCCCTGCAGTAATAGTGACATCCCACAGAGGCCCCAGTAGTAACAGTGACATCCCACAGCGGCCCCTGTAGTAATAGTGACATCCCAAAGCGGCCCCAGTAGTAATAGGGACATCCCACAGCGGCCCCTCTAGTAATAGTGACATCCCACAACGGCCCCTGTAGTAATAGTGACATCCCACAGCAGCCCCAGTAGTAATAGTGACATCCCACAGCGGCATTTTCAATAATAGTGACATCCCAAAGCCGCCCCAGTAGTAATAGGGACATCCCACAGCGGCCCCTGTAGTAATAGTGACATCCCACAGCGGCCCCTGTAGTAATAGTGACATCCCACAGCGGCCCCTATAGTAATACTGACATCCCACAGAGGCCCCAGTAGTAATAGTAACATCCCACAGCGGCATTTTCAGTAATAGTGACATCCCACAGCGGCCCCAGTAGTAATAGTGACATCCCACAGCAGCCCCTGTAGTAATAGTGACATCCGACAGCGGCCCCAGCGGTAATAGTGACATCCCACAGTGGCATTTTCAGTAATAGTGACATCCCACAGCGGCCCCTTAGTAGTAATAGTGACATCCCACAGCGGCCCCTGTAGTAATAGTGACATCCCACAGCGGCCCCTATAGTAATACTGACATCCCACAGAGGCCCCAGTAGTAATAGTGACATCCCACAGCGGCATTTTCAGTAATAGTGACATCCCACAGCGGCCCCAGTAGTAATAGTGACATCCCACAGCGGCCCCCAGTAGTAATAGTGACATCCCACAGCGGCCCCTGTAGTAATAGTGACATCCCACAGCGGACCCTGTAGTAATAGTGACATCCCACAGCGGCCCCTGTAGTAATAGTGACATCCCACAGCGGCCCCTATACTAATACTGACATCCCACAGCGTCGCCCAGTAGTAATAGTGACATCCCAAAGCGGCCCCTGTAGTAGTAGTTACATCCCATAGCAGCCCCTGTAGTAATAGTGACATCCCACAGCGGCCTCTGTAGTAATAATGACATCCCACAGCAGCCCCTGTAGTAATAGTGACATCCCACAGCGGCCTCTGTAGTAATAGTGACATCCCACAGCGGCCTCTGTAGTAATAGTGACATCCCACAGCAGCCCCTGTAGTAATAGTGACATCCCACAGCGGCCCCTGTAGTAATAGTGACATCCCACAGCGGCCCCTATACTAATACTGACATCCCACAGCGTCGCCCAGTAGTAATAGTGACATCCCAAAGCGGCCCCTGTAGTAGTAGTTACATCCCATAGCAGCCCCTGTAGTAGTAGTGACATCCCACAGCGGCCCCTGTAGTAATAGTGACATCCCACAGCGTCCCCCAGTAGTAGTAGTGACATCCCACAGCAGCGCCTGTAGTAATAGTGACATCCCACAGCGGCCTCAGTAGTAGTAGTGACATCCCACAGCGTCCCCCAGTAGTACTAGTGACATCCCACAGCGGCCACTGTAGTAATAGTGACATCCCACAGCGGCCTCTGTAGTAATAGTGACATCCCACAGCGTCCCCCAGTAGTAGTAGTGACATCCCACAGCGGCTCCTGTAGTAATAGTGACATCCCACAGCGGCCCCAGTAGTAATAGTGACATCCCACAGCGGCCCACAGTAGTAATAGTGACATCCCACAGCATCCCCCAGTAGTAATAGTGGCATACCACAGTGGCCCCTATAGTAATACTGACATCCCACAGCGGCCCCCAGTAGTAATATTGACATCCCACAGCATCCCCCAGCAGTAATAGAGACATCTCACAGCGGCCCCTGTAGTAATAGTGACACCCCACAGCGGCCCCCAGTAGTAATAGTGACATCCCACAGCGGCCCCAGTAGTAATAGTGACATCCCACAGCTTCCCCCAGTAGTAATAGTGACATCCCACAGCAGCCCCAGAAGTCATAGTGACACCCCACAGCATCCCCCAGTAGTAATAGTGACATCCCACAGCGGCCCCTGTAGTAATAGTGACATCCCACAGCGGACCCTGTAGTAATAGTGACATCCCACAGCGGCCCCTGTAGTAATAGTGACATCCCACAGCGGCCCCCAGTAGTACTAGTGACATCCCACAGCGGCCACTGTAGTAATAGTGACATCCCACAGCGGCCTCTGTAGTAATAGTGACATCCCACAGCGTCCCCCAGTAGTAGTAGTGACATCCCACAGCGGCTCCTGTAGTAATAGTGACATCCCACAGCGGCCCCAGTAGTAATAGTGACATCCCACAGCGGCCCACAGTAGTAATAGTGACATCCCACAGCATCCCCCAGTAGTAATAGTGGCATACCACAGTGGCCCCTATAGTAATACTGACATCCCACAGCGGCCCCCAGTAGTAATATTGACATCCCACAGCATCCCCCAGCAGTAATAGAGACATCTCACAGCAGCCCCTGTAGTAATAGTGACATCCCACAGCGGCCTCTGTAGTAATAGTGACATCCCACAGCGGCCTCTGTAGTAATAGTGACATCCCACAGCAGCCCCTGTAGTAATAGTGACATCCCACAGCGGCCCCTGTAGTAATAGTGACATCCCACAGCGGCCCCTATACTAATACTGACATCCCACAGCGTCGCCCAGTAGTAATAGTGACATCCCAAAGCGGCCCCTGTAGTAGTAGTTACATCCCATAGCAGCCCCTGTAGTAGTAGTGACATCCCACAGCGGCCCCTGTAGTAATAGTGACATCCCACAGCGTCCCCCAGTAGTAGTAGTGACATCCCACAGCAGCGCCTGTAGTAATAGTGACATCCCACAGCGGCCTCAGTAGTAGTAGTGACATCCCACAGCGTCCCCCAGTAGTACTAGTGACATCCCACAGCGGCCACTGTAGTAATAGTGACATCCCACAGCGGCCTCTGTAGTAATAGTGACATCCCACAGCGTCCCCCAGTAGTAGTAGTGACATCCCACAGCGGCTCCTGTAGTAATAGTGACATCCCACAGCGGCCCCAGTAGTAATAGTGACATCCCACAGCGGCCCACAGTAGTAATAGTGACATCCCACAGCATCCCCCAGTAGTAATAGTGGCATACCACAGTGGCCCCTATAGTAATACTGACATCCCACAGCGGCCCCCAGTAGTAATATTGACATCCCACAGCATCCCCCAGCAGTAATAGAGACATCTCACAGCGGCCCCTGTAGTAATAGTGACACCCCACAGCGGCCCCCAGTAGTAATAGTGACATCCCACAGCGGCCCCAGTAGTAATAGTGACATCCCACAGCTTCCCCCAGTAGTAATAGTGACATCCCACAGCAGCCCCAGAAGTCATAGTGACACCCCACAGCATCCCCCAGTAGTAATAGGGACATCCCACAGCGGCCCCTGTTATAATAGTGACATCCCACAGCGTCCCCCAGTAGTAGTAGTGACATCCCATAGCAGCCCCTGTAGTAATAGTGACATCCCACAGCGGCCTCTCTAGTAATAGTGACATCCCACAGCGTCCCCCAGTGGTAGTAGTGACATCCCACAGAGGCCGCAGTAGTAATACTGACATCCCACAGCGGCCCCTGTAGTAGTAGTGAGATCCCACAGCGGCCCCTGTAGTAATAGTGACATCCCACAGCGGCCCTGTAGTAATAGTGACATCCCACAGCGGCCCTTCTAGTAATAGTGACATCCCACAGCAGCCCCTGTAGTAATAGTGACATCCCACAGCGGCCCCTGTAGTAATAGTGACATTCCACAGCGGCCCCAGTAGTAATAGTGAAATCCCACAGTGGCCCCTGTAGTAATAGTGACATCCCACAGCGGCCCCTGTAGTAATAGTGACATCCCACAGCGGCCCCTGTAGTAGTAGTGACATCCCATAGCAGCCCCTGTAGTAATAGTGATATCCCACAGCAGCCCCTGTAGTAATAGTGATATCCCACAGCGGCCCCTGTAGTAATAGTGACATCCCACAGCGGCCCCAGTAGTAATAGTGATATCCCACAGCGGCCCCTGTAGTAATAGTGACATCCCACAGCGGCCCCAGTAGTAATAGTGACATCCCACAACATCCCCCAGTAGTAATAGTGATATCCCACAGCGGCCCCTGTAGTAATAGTGATATCCCACAGCGGCCCCTGTAGTAATAGTGACATCCCACAGCGGCCCCTGTAGTAATAGTGACATCCCACAGCGGCCCCTGTAGTAATAGTGACATCTCAAAGAGGCCCCAGTAGTAACAGTGACATCCCACAGCGGCCCCTACAGTAATAGTGACATCCCACAGAGGCCCCAGTAGTAACAGTGACATCCCACAGCGGCCCCTGTAGTAATAGTGACATCCCAAAGCGGCCCCAGTAGTAATAGGGACATCCCACAGCGGCCCCTCTAGTAATAGTGACATCCCACAACGGCCCCTGTAGTAATAGTGACATCCCACAGCAGCCCCAGAAGTAATAGTGACATCCCACAGCGGCATTTTCAATAATAGTGACATCCCAAAGCCGCCCCAGTAGTAATAGGAACATCCCACAGCGGCCCCTGTAGTAATAGTGACATCCCACAGCGGCCCCTGTAGTAATAGTGACATCCCACAGCGGCCCCTATAGTAATACTGACTTCCCACAGAGGCCCCAGTAGTAATAGTAACATCCCACAGCGGCATTTTCAGTAATAGTGACATCCCACAGCGGCCCCTGTATTAATAGTGACATCCCACAGCGGCCCCTGTATTAATAGTGACATCCTACAGCGGCCCCTGTATTAATAGTGACATCCCACAGCAGCCCCTGTAGTAATAGTGACATCCCACAGAGGCCCCAGTAGTAACAGTGACCTCCCACAGAGGCCCCAGTAGTAATAGTAACATCCCACAGCGGCATTTTCAGTAATAGTGACATCCCACAGTGGCCCCTGTATTAATAGTGACATCCCACAGCAGCCCCTGTAGTAATAGTGACATCCCACAGCGTCCCCCAGTGGTAGTAGTGACATCCCACAGAGGCCCCAGTAGTAATACTGACATCCCACAGCGGCCCCTGTAGTAGTAGTGAGATCCCACAGCGGCCCCTGTAGTAATAGTGACATCCCACAGCGGCCCTGTAGTAATAGTGACATCCCACAGCGGCCCCTGTAGTAATAGTGACATCCCACAGCAGCCCCTGTAGTAATAGTGACATCCCACAGCGGCCCCTGTAGTAATAATGACATTCCACAGCGGCCCCAGTAGTAATAGTGACATCCCACAGTGGCCCCTGTAGTAATAGTGAAATCCCACAGTGGCCCCTGTAGTAATAGTGACATCCCACAGCGGCCCCTGTAGTAATAGTGACATCCCACAGCGGCCCCTGTAGTAGTAGTGACATCCCATAGCAGCCCCTGTAGTAATAGTGATATCCCACAGCGGCCCCTGTAGTAATAGTGACATCCCACAGCGGCCCCAGTAGTAATAGTGATATCCCACAGCGGCCCCTGTAGTAATAGTGATATCCCACAGCGGCCCCTGTAGTAATAGAGACATCCCACAGCGGCCCCTGTAGTAATAGTGACATCCCACAGCGGCCCCTGTAGTAATAGTGACATCTCAAAGCGGCCCCAGTAGTAACAGTGACATCCCACAGCGGCCCCTGCAGTAATAGTGACATCCCACAGAGGCCCCAGTAGTAACAGTGACATCCCACAGCGGCCCCTGTAGTAATAGTGACATCCCAAAGCGGCCCCAGTAGTAATAGGGACATCCCACAGCGGCCCCTCTAGTAATAGTGACATCCCACAACGGCCCCTGTAGTAATAGTGACATCCCACAGCAGCCCCAGTAGTAATAGTGACATCCCACAGCGGCATTTTCAATAATAGTGACATCCCAAAGCTGCCCCAGTAGTAATAGGGACATCCCACAGCGGCCCCTGTAGTAATAGTGACATCCCACAGCGGCCCCTGTATTAATAGTGACATCCCACAGCGGCCCCTATAGTAATACTGACATCCCACAGAGGCCCCAGTAGTAATAGTAACATCCCACAGCGGCATTTTCAGTAATAGTGACATCCCACAGCGGCCCCTGTATTAATAGTGACATCCCACAGCAGCCCCTGTAGTAATAGTGACATCCCACAGAGGCCCCAGTAATAACAGAGACATCCCACAGAGGCCCCCAGTATAATAGGGACATCCCTCAGCATCCCCCAGTAGTAATAGTGACATCCCACAGCGGCCCCTGTAGTAATAGTGACACCCCACAGCGGCCCCCAGTAGTAATAGTGACATCCTACAGCGGCGCCAGTAGTAATAGTGACATCCCACAGCATCCCCAGAAGTAATAGTGACACCCCACAGCATCCCCCAGTAGTAATAGGGACATCCCATAGCAGCCCCTGTAGTAATAGTGACATCCCACAGCGGCCTCTCTAGTAATAGTGACATCCCACAGCGTCCCCCAGTAGTAGTAGTGACATCCCACAGCGGCCCCAGTAGTAATAGTGACATCCCACAGCGGCCCCTGTAGTAGTAGTGACATCCCACAGCGGCCCCTGTAGTAATAGTGACATCCCACAGCGGCCCTGTAGTAATAGTGACATCCCACAGCGGCCCCTGTAGTAATAGTGACATCCCACAGCGGCCCCTGTAGTAATAGTGACATCCCACAGCGGCCCCAGTAGTAATAGTGACATCCCACAGTGGCCCCTGTAGTAATAGTGACATCCCACAGTGGCCCCTGTAGTAATAGTGACATCCCACAGCGGCCCCTGTAGTAATAGTGACATCCCACAGCGGCCCCTGTAGTAGTAGTGACATCCCATAGCAGCCTCTGTAGTAATAGTGATATCCCACAGCGGCCCCTGTAGTAATAGTGACATCCCACAGCGGCCCCAGTAGTAATAGTGACACCACACAGCGGCCCCCAGTAGTAATAGTGACATCCCACAGCGGCCCCAGTAGTAATAGTGACATCCCACAGCATCCCCAGAAGTAATAGTGACACCCCACAGCATCCCCCAGTAGTAATAGGGACATCCCATAGCAGCCCCTGTAGTAATAGTGACATCCCACAGCGGCCTCTCTAGTAATAGTGACATCCCACAGCGTCCCCCAGTAGTAGTAGTGACATCCCACAGCGGCCCCAGTAGTAATAGTGACATCCCACAGCGGCCCCTGTAGTAGTAGTGACATCCCACAGCGGCCCCTGTAGTAATAGTGACATCCCACAGCGGCCCTGTAGTAATAGTGACATCCCACAGCGGCCCCTGTAGTAATAATGACATCCCACAGCGGCCCCTGTAGTAATAGTGACATCCCACAGCGGCCCCAGTAGTAATAGTGACATCCCACAGTGGCCCCTGTAGTAATAGTGACATCCCTCAGTGGCCCCTGTAGTAATAGTGACATCCCACAGCGGCCCCTGTAGTAATAGTGACATCCCACAGCGGCCCCTGTAGTAATAGTGATATCCCACAGCGGCCCCTGTAGTAATAGTGACATCCCACAGCGGCCCCAGTAGTAATAGTGATATCCCACAGCGGCCCCTGTAGTAATAGTGACATCCCACAGCGGCCCCAGTAGTAATAGTGACATCCCACAGCATCCCCCAGTAGTAATAGTGATATCCCACAGCGGCCCCTCTAGTAATAGTGACATCCCACAACGGCCCCTGTAGTAATAGTGACATCCCACAGCGGCCCCAGTAGTAATAGTGACATCCCACAGCGGCATTTTCAGTAATAGTGACATCCCAAAGCCGCCCCAGTAGTAATAGGGACATCCCACAGCAGCCCTATAGTAATACTGACATCCCACAGAGGCCCCAGTAGTAATAGTGACATCCCACAGCGGCCCCTGTATTAATAGTGACAACCCCCCGAGGCCCCAGTAGTAACAGTGACATCCCACAGAGGCACGCAGTATAATAGTGACATCCCTCAGCAGCCCCAGTAGTAATAGTGACATCCCACAGCGGCCCCTGTAGTAATAGTGACATCCCACAGCGGCCCCAGCGGTAATAGTGACATCCCACAGCATCCCCCAGTAGTAATAGTGACATCCCACAGCGGCCCCAGCGGTAATAGTGACATCCCACAGTGGCATTTTCAGTAATAGTGACATCCCACAGCGGCCCCAGTAGTAATAGTGACATCCCACAGCGACCCCTGTAGTAATAGTGACATCCCACAGCGGCCCCTATACTAATACTGACATCTCACAGCGTCCCCCAGTAGTAATAGTGACATCCCACAGCGGCCCCTGTAGTAGTAGTTACATCCCATAAGCCCCTGTAGTAATAGTGACATCCCACAGCGGCCCCTGTAGTAATAGTGACATCCCACAGCGTCCCCCAGTAGTAGTAGTGACATCCCACAGCGGCCCCTGTAGTAATAGTGACATCCCACAGCGGCCCATGTAGTAGCAGTGACATCCTACAGCGGCCCCTGTAGTAATAGTGACTTCCCACAGCGGCCCTGTAGTAAAAGTGACATCCCACGGCGGCCCCTGTAGTAATAGTGACATCCCACAGCGGCCCCTGTAGTAATAGTGACATCCCACAGCGGCCCCTGTAGTAATAGTGACATTCCACAGCGGCCCCAGTAGTAATAGTGACATCCCACAGTGGCCCCTGTAGTAATAGTGACATCCCACAGCGGCCCCTGTAGTAATAGTGACATCCCACAGCGGCCCCTGTAGTAATAGTGACATCCCACAGCGGCCCCTGTAGTAATAGTGACATCCCACAGCGGCCCCAGTAGTAATAGTGACATCCCACAGCGGCATTTTCAGTAATAGTGACATCCCAAAGCCGCCCCAGTAGTAATAGGGACATCCCACAGCGGCCCCTGTAGTAATAGTGACATCCCACAGCGGCCCCTATAGTAATACTGACATCCCACAGAGGCCCCAGTAGTAATAGTGACATCCCACAGCGGCCCCTGTAGTAATAGTGACATCCCACAGCGGCATTTTCAGTAATAGTGACATCCCACAGCGGCCCCTGTATTAATAGTGACATCCCACAGCAGCCCCTGTAGTAATAGTAACATCCCACAGAGGCCCCAGTAGTAACAGTGACATCCCACAGAGGCCCCCAGTATAATAGTGACATCCCTCAGCAGCCCCAGTAGTAATAGTGACATCCCACAGCGGCCCCTGTAGTAATAGTGACATCCCACAGCGGCCCCAGCGGTAATAGTGACATCCCACAGTGGCATTTTCAGTAATAGTGACATCCCACAGCGGCCCCAGTAGTAATAGTGACATCCCACAGCAGCCCCTGTAGTAATAGTGACATCCGACAGCGGCCCCAGCGGTAATAGTGACATCGCACAGTGGCATTTTCAGTAATAGTGACATCCCACAGCGGCCCTTTAGTAGTAATAGTGACATCCCACAGCGGCCCCTGTAGTAATAGTGACATCCCACAGCGGCCCCTATAGTAATACTGACATCCCACAGAGGCCCCAGTAGTAATAGTGACATCCCACAGCGGCATTTTCAGTAATAGTGACATCCCACAGCGGCCCCAGTAGTAATAGTGACATCCCACAGCGGCCCCCAGTAGTAATAGTGACATCCCACAGCGGCCCCTGTAGTAATAGTGACATCCCACAGCGGACCCTGTAGTAATAGTGACATCCCACAGCGGCCCCAGTAGTAATAGTGACATCCCACAGCGGCCCCTATACTAATACTGACATCCCACAGCGTCGCCCAGTAGTAATAGTGACATCCCAAAGCGGCCCCTGTAGTAGTAGTTACATCCCATAGCAGCCCCTGTAGTAATAGTGACATCCCACAGCGGCCTCTGTAGTAATAATGACATCCCACAGCAGCCCCTGTAGTAATAGTGACATCCCACAGCGGCCCCTGTAGTAATAGTGACATCCCACAGCGGCCCCTATACTAATACTGACATCCCACAGCGTCGCCCAGTAGTAATAGTGACATCCCAAAGCGGCCCCTGTAGTAGTAGTTACATCCCATAGCAGCCCCTGTAGTAATAGTGACATCCCACAGCGGCCCCTGTAGTAATAGTGACATCCCACAGCGTCCCCCAGTAGTAGTAGTGACATCCCACAGCAGCGCCTGTAGTAATAGTGACATCCCACAGCGGCCTCAGTAGTAGTAGTGACATCCCACAGCGTCCCCCAGTAGTACTAGTGACATCCCACAGCGGCCACTGTAGTAATAGTGACATCCCACAGCGGCCTCTGTAGTAATAGTGACATCCCACAGCGTCCCCCAGTAGTAGTAGTGACATCCCACAGCGGCTCCTGTAGTAATAGTGACATCCCACAGCGGCCCCAGTAGTAATAGTGACATCCCACAGCGGCCCACAGTAGTAATAGTGACATCCCACAGCATCCCCCAGTAGTAATAGTGGCATACCACAGTGGCCCCTATAGTAATACTGACATCCCACAGCGGCCCCCAGTAGTAATAGTGACATCCCACAGCATCCCCCAGCAGTAATAGAGACATCTCACAGCGGCCCCTGTAGTAATAGTGACACCCCACAGCGGCCCCCAGTAGTAATAGTGACATCCCACAGCGGCCCCAGTAGTAATAGTGACATCCCACAGCATCCCCCAGTAGTAATAGTGACATCCCACAGCAGCCCCAGAAGTCATAGTGACACCCCACAGCATCCCCCAGTAGTAATAGGGACATCCCACAGCGGCCCCTGTTATAATAGTGACATCCCACAGCGTCCCCCAGTAGTAGTAGTGACATCCCATAGCAGCCCCTGTAGTAATAGTGATATCCCACAGCGGCCCCTGTAGTAATAGTGACAACCCACAGCGGTCCCAGTAGTAATAGTGATATCCCACAGCGGCCCCTGTAGTAATAGTGACATCCCACAGCGGCCCCAGTAGTAATAGTGACATCCCACAGCATCCCCCAGTAGTAATAGTGATATCCCACAGCGGCCCCTGTAGTAATAGTGATATCCCACAGCGGCCCCTGTAGTAATAGTGACATCCCACAGCGGCCCCTGTAGTAATAGTGACATCCCACAGCGGCCCCTGTAGTAATAGTGACATCTCAAAGCGGCCCCAGTAGTAATAGTGACATCCCACAGCGGCCCCAGTAGTAATAGTGACATCCCACAGCATCCCCCAGTAGTAATAGTGATATCCCACAGCGGCCCCTGTAGTAATAGTGATATCCCACAGCGGCCCCTGTAGTAATAGTGACATCCCACAGCGGCCCCTGTAGTAATAGTGACATCCCACAGCGGCCTCAGTAGTAGTAGTGACATCCCACAGCGTCCCCCAGTAGTACTAGTGACATCCCACAGCGGCCACTGTAGTAATAGTGACATCCCACAGCGGCCTCTGTAGTAATAGTGACATCCCACAGCGTCCCCCAGTAGTAGTAGTGACATCCCACAGCGGCTCCTGTAGTAATAGTGACATCCCACAGCGGCCCCAGTAGTAATAGTGACATCCCACAGCGGCCCACAGTAGTAATAGTGACATCCCACAGCATCCCCCAGTAGTAATAGTGGCATACCACAGTGGCCCCTATAGTAATACTGACATCCCACAGCGGCCCCCAGTAGTAATAGTGACATCCCACAGCATCCCCCAGCAGTAATAGAGACATCTCACAGCGGCCCCTGTAGTAATAGTGACACCCCACAGCGGCCCCCAGTAGTAATAGTGACATCCCACAGCGGCCCCAGTAGTAATAGTGACATCCCACAGCATCCCCCAGTAGTAATAGTGACATCCCACAGCAGCCCCAGAAGTCATAGTGACACCCCACAGCATCCCCCAGTAGTAATAGGGACATCCCACAGCGGCCCCTGTTATAATAGTGACATCCCACAGCGTCCCCCAGTAGTAGTAGTGACATCCCATAGCAGCCCCTGTAGTAATAGTGATATCCCACAGCGGCCCCTGTAGTAATAGTGACAACCCACAGCGGTCCCAGTAGTAATAGTGATATCCCACAGCGGCCCCTGTAGTAATAGTGACATCCCACAGCGGCCCCAGTAGTAATAGTGACATCCCACAGCATCCCCCAGTAGTAATAGTGATATCCCACAGCGGCCCCTGTAGTAATAGTGATATCCCACAGCGGCCCCTGTAGTAATAGTGACATCCCACAGCGGCCCCTGTAGTAATAGTGACATCCCACAGCGGCCCCTGTAGTAATAGTGACATCTCAAAGCGGCCCCAGTAGTAACAGTGACATCCCACAGCGGCCCCTGCAGTAATAGTGACATCCCACAGAGGCCCCAGTAGTAACAGTGACATCCCACAGCGGCCCCTGTAGTAATAGTGACATCCCAAAGCGGCCCCAGTAGTAATAGGGACATCTCACAGCGGCCCCTCTAGTAATAGTGACATCCCACAACGGCCCCTGTAGTAATAGTGACATCCCACAGCAGCCCCAGTAGTAATAGTGACATCCCACAGCGGCATTTTCAATAATAGTGACATCCCAAAGCCGCCCCAGTAGTAATAGGGACATCCCACAGCGGCCCCTGTAGTAATAGTGACATCCCACAGCGGCCCCTGTATTAATAGTGACATCCCACAGCGGCCCCTATAGTAATACTGACATCCCACAGAGGCCCCAGTAGTAATAGTAACATCCCACAGCGGCATTTTCAGTAATAGTGACATCCCACAGCAGCCCCTGTATTAATAGAGACATCCCACAGCGGCCCCTGTATTAATAGTGACATCCTACAGCGGCCCCTGTATTAATAGTGACATCCCACAGCAGCCCCTGTAGTAATAGTGACATCCCACAGAGGCCCCAGTAGTAACAGTGACATCCCACAGAGGCCCCAGTAGTAATAGTAACATCCCACAGCGGCATTTTCAGTAATAGTGACATCCCACAGTGGCCCCTGTATTAATAGTGACATCCCACAGCAGCCCCTGTAGTAATAGTGACATCCCACAGCGTCCCCCAGTGGTAGTAGTGACATCCCACAGAGGCCCCAGTAGTAATACTGACATCCCACAGCGGTCCCTGTAGTAGTAGTGAGATCCCACAGCGGCCCCTGTAGTAATAGTGACATCCCACAGCGGCCCTGTAGTAATAGTGAGATCCCACAGCGGCCCCTGTAGTAATAGTGACATCCCACAGCAGCCCCTGTAGTAATAGTGACATCCCACAGCGGCCCCTGTAGTAATAGTGACATTCCACAGCGGCCCCAGTAGTAATAGTGACATCCCACAGTGGCCCCTGTAGTAATAGTGAAATCCCACAGTGGCCCCTGTAGTAATAGTGACATCCCACAGCGGCCCCTGTAGTAATAGTGACATCCCACAGCGGTCCCTGTAGTAGTAGTGACATCCCATAGCAGCCCCTGTAGTAATAGTGATATCCCACAGCGGCCCCTGTAGTAATAGTGACATCCCACAGCGGCCCCAGTAGTAATAGTGATATCCCACAGCGGCCCCTGTAGTAATAGTGATATCCCACAGCGGCCCCTGTAATAATAGAGACATCCCACAGCGGCCCCTGTAGTAATAGTGACATCCCACAGCGGCCCCTGTAGTAATAGTGACATCTCAAAGCGGCCCCAGTAGTAACAGTGACATCCCACAGCGGCCCCTGCAGTAATAGTGACATCCCACAGAGGCCCCAGTAGTAACAGTGACATCCCACAGCGGCCCCTGTAGTAATAGTGACATCCCAAAGCGGCCCCAGTAGTAATAGGGACATCCCACAGCGGCCCCTCTAGTAATAGTGACATCCCACAACGGCCCCTGTAGTAATAGTGACATCCCACAGCAGCCCCAGTAGTAATAGTGACATCCCACAGCGGCATTTTCAATAATAGTGACATCCCAAAGCCGCCCCAGTAGTAATAGGGACATCCCACAGCGGCCCCTGTAGTAATAGTGACATCCCACAGCGGCCCCTGTATTAATAGTGACATCCCACAGCGGCCCCTATAGTAATACTGACATCCCACAGAGGCCCCAGTAGTAATAGTAACATCCCACAGCGGCATTTTCAGTAATAGTGACATCCCACAGCGGCCCCTGTATTAATAGTGACATCCCACAGCAGCCCCTGTAGTAATAGTGACATCCCACAGAGGCCCCAGTAATAACAGTGACATCCCACAGAGGCCCCCAGTATAATAGGGACATCCCTCAGCATCCCCCAGTAGTAATAGTGACATCCCACAGCGGCCCCTGTAGTAATAGTGACACCCCACAGCGGCCCCCAGTAGTAATAGTGACATCCCACAGCGGCCCCAGTAGTAATAGTGACATCCCACAGCATCCCCAGAAGTAATAGTGACACCCCACAGCATCCCCCAGTAGTAATAGGGACATCCCATAGCAGCCCCTGTAGTAATAGTGACATCCCACAGCGGCCTCTCTAGTAATAGTGACATCCCACAGCGTCCCCCAGTAGTAGTAGTGACATCCCACAGCGGCCCCAGTAGTAATAGTGACATCCCACAGCGGCCCCTGTAGTAGTAGTGACATCCCACAGCGGCCCCTGTAGTAATAGTGACATCCCACAGCGGCCCTGTAGTAATAGTGACATCCCACAGCGGCCCTGTAGTAATAGTGACATCCCACAGCGGCCCCTGTAGTAATAGTGACATCCCACAGCGGCCCCTGTAGTAATAGTGACATCCCACAGCGGCCCCAGTAGTAATAGTGACATCCCACAGTGGCCCCTGTAGTAATAGTAACATCCCACAGTGGCCCCTGTAGTAATAGTGACATCCCACAGCGGCCCCTGTAGTAATAGTGACATCCCACAGCGGCCCCTGTAGTAGTAGTGACATCCCATAGCAGCCTCTGTAGTAATAGTGATATCCCACAGCGGCCCCTGTAGTAATAGTGACATCCCACAGCGGCCCCAGTAGTAATAGTGACACCACACAGCGGCCCCCAGTAGTAATAGTGACATCCCACAGCGGCCCCAGTAGTAATAGTGACATCCCACAGCATCCCCAGAAGTAATAGTGACACCCCACAGCATCCCCCAGTAGTAATAGGGACATCCCATAGCAGCCCCTGTAGTAATAGTGACATCCCACAGCGGCCCCAGTAGTAATAGTGACATCCCACAGCGGCATTTTCAGTAATAGTGACATCCCAAAGCCGCCCCAGTAGTAATAGGGACATCCCACAGCGGCCCCTGTAGTAATAGTGACATCCCACAGCGGCCCCTATAGTAATACTGACATCCCACAGAGGCCCCAGTAGTAATAGTGACATCCCACAGCGGCCCCTGTAGTAATAGTGACATCCCACAGCGGCATTTTCAGTAATAGTGACATCCCACAGCGGCCCCTGTATTAATAGTGACATCCCACAGCAGCCCCTGTAGTAATAGTAACATCCCACAGAGGCCCCAGTAGTAACAGTGACATCCCACAGAGGCCCCCAGTATAATAGTGACATCCCTCAGCAGCCCCAGTAGTAATAGTGACATCCCACAGCGGCCCCTGTAGTAATAGTGACATCCCACAGCGGCCCCAGCGGTAATAGTGACATCCCACAGTGGCATTTTCAGTAATAGTGACATCCCACAGCGGCCCCAGTAGTAATAGTGACATCCCACAGCAGCCCCTGTAGTAATAGTGACATCCGACAGCGGCCCCAGCGGTAATAGTGACATCCCACAGTGGCATTTTCAGTAATAGTGACATCCCACAGCGGCCCCTTAGTAGTAATAGTGACATCCCACAGCGGCCCCTGTAGTAATAGTGACATCCCACAGCGGCCCCTATAGTAATACTGACATCCCACAGAGGCCCCAGTAGTAATAGTGACATCCCACAGCGGCATTTTCAGTAATAGTGACATCCCACAGCGGCCCCAGTAGTAATAGTGACATCCCACAGCGGCCCCCAGTAGTAATAGTGACATCCCACAGCGGCCCCTGTAGTAATAGTGACATCCCACAGCGGACCCTGTAGTAATAGTGACATCCCACAGCGGCCCCTGTAGTAATAGTGACATCCCACAGCGGCCCCTATACTAATACTGACATCCCACAGCGTCGCCCAGTAGTAATAGTGACATCCCAAAGCGGCCCCTGTAGTAGTAGTTGCATCCCATAGCAGCCCCTGTAGTAATAGTGACATCCCACAGCGGCCTCTGTAGTAATAATGACATCCCACAGCGGCCCCTGTAGTAATAGTGACATCCCACAGCGGCCCCTATACTAATACTGACATCCCACAGCGTCGCCCAGTAGTAATAGTGACATCCCACAGCGGCCCCTGTAGTAATAGTGACATCCCACAGCGGCCCCTATACTAATACTGACATCGCACAGCGTCGCCCAGTAGTAATAGTGACATCCCAAAGCGGCCCCTGTAGTAGTAGTGACAACCCCCCGAGGCCCCAGTAGTAACAGTGACATCCCACAGAGGCACGCAGTATAATAGTGACATCCCTCAGCAGCCCCAGTAGTAATAGTGACATCCCACAGCGGCCCCTGTAGTAATAGTGACATCCCACAGCGGCCCCAGCGGTAATAGTGACATCCCACAGCATCCCCCAGTAGTAATAGTGACATCCCACAGCGGCCCCAGCGGTAATAGTGACATCCCACAGCATCCCCCAGTAGTAATAGTGACATCCCACAGCGGCCCCAGCGGTAATAGTGACATCCCACAGTGGCATTTTCAGTAATAGTGACATCCCACAGCGGCCCCAGTAGTAATAGTGACATCCCACAGCGACCCCTGTAGTAATAGTGACATCCCACAGCGGCCCCTATACTAATACTGACATCTCACAGCGTCCCCCAGTAGTAATAGTGACATCCCACAGCGGCCCCTGTAGTAGTAGTTACATCCCATAAGCCCCTGTAGTAATAGTGACATCCCACAGCGGCCCCTGTAGTAATAGTGACATCCCACAGCGTCCCCCAGTAGTAGTAGTGACATCCCACAGCGGCCCCTGTAGTAATAGTGACATCCCACAGCGGCCCATGTAGTAGCAGTGACATCCTACAGCGGCCCCTGTAGTAATAGTGACTTCCCACAGCGGCCCTGTAGTAAAAGTGACATCCCACGGCGGCCCCTGTAGTAATAGTGACATCCCACAGCGGCCCCTGTAGTAATAGTGACATCCCACAGCGGCCCCTGTAGTAATAGTGACATTCCACAGCGGCCCCAGTAGTAATAGTGACATCCCACAGTGGCCCCTGTAGTAATAGTGACATCCCACAGTGGCCCCTGTAGTAATAGTGACATCCCACAGCGGCCCCTGTAGTAATAGTGACATCCCACAGCGGCCCCTGTAGTAATAGTGACATCCCACAGCGGCCCCAGTAGTAATAGTGACATCCCACAGCGGCATTTTCAGTAATAGTGACATCCCAAAGCCGCCCCAGTAGTAATAGGGACATCCCACAGCGGCCCCTGTAGTAATAGTGACATCCCACAGCGGTCCCTATAGTAATACTGACATCCCACAGAGGCCCCAGTAGTAATAGTGACATCCCACAGCGGCCCCTGTAGTAATAGTGACATCCCACAGCGGCATTTTCAGTAATAGTGACATCCCACAGCGGCCCCTGTATTAATAGTGACATCCCACAGCAGCCCCTGTAGTAATAGTAACATCCCACAGAGGCCCCAGTAGTAACAGTGACATCCCACAGAGGCCCCCAGTATAATAGTGACATCCCTCAGCAGCCCCAGTAGTAATAGTGACATCCCACAGCGGCCCCTGTAGTAATAGTGACATCCCACAGCGGCCCCAGCGGTAATAGTGACATCCCACAGTGGCATTTTCAGTAATAGTGACATCCCACAGCGGCCCCAGTAGTAATAGTGACATCCCACAGCAGCCCCTGTAGTAATAGTGACATCCGACAGCGGCCCCAGCGGTAATAGTGACATCGCACAGTGGCATTTTCAGTAATAGTGACATCCCACAGCGGCCCTTTAGTAGTAATAGTGACATCCCACAGCGGCCCCTGTAGTAATAGTGACATCCCACAGCGGCCCCTATAGTAATACTGACATCCCACAGAGGCCCCAGTAGTAATAGTGACATCCCACAGCGGCATTTTCAGTAATAGTGACATCCCACAGCGGCCCCAGTAGTAATAGTGACATCCCACAGCGGCCCCCAGTAGTAATAGTGACATCCCACAGCGGCCCCTGTAGTAATAGTGACATCCCACAGCGGACCCTGTAGTAATAGTGACATCCCACAGCGGCCCCAGTAGTAATAGTGACATCCCACAGCGGCCCCTATACTAATACTGACATCCCACAGCGTCGCCCAGTAGTAATAGTGACATCCCAAAGCGGCCCCTGTAGTAGTAGTTACATCCCATAGCAGCCCCTGTAGTAATAGTGACATCCCACAGCGGCCTCTGTAGTAATAATGACATCCCACAGCAGCCCCTGTAGTAATAGTGACATCCCACAGCGGCCCCTGTAGTAATAGTGACATCCCACAGCGGCCCCTATACTAATACTGACATCCCACAGCGTCGCCCAGTAGTAATAGTGACATCCCAAAGCGGCCCCTGTAGTAGTAGTTACATCCCATAGCAGCCCCTGTAGTAATAGTG
Source organism: Eleutherodactylus coqui (assembly GCF_035609145.1). NCBI lineage: Eukaryota > Metazoa > Chordata > Amphibia > Anura > Eleutherodactylidae > Eleutherodactylus > Eleutherodactylus coqui. The sequence continues at coordinate 162,720,111 of NC_089845.1, forward strand.
ACATCCCACAGCGGCCCCTGTAGTAATAGTGACATCCCACAGCGTCCCCCAGTAGTAGTAGTGACATCCCACAGCAGCGCCTGTAGTAATAGTGACATCCCACAGCGGCCTCAGTAGTAGTAGTGACATCCCACAGCGTCCCCCAGTAGTACTAGTGACATCCCACAGCGGCCACTGTAGTAATAGTGACATCCCACAGCGGCCTCTGTAGTAATAGTGACATCCCACAGCGTCCCCCAGTAGTAGTAGTGACATCCCACAGCGGCTCCTGTAGTAATAGTGACATCCCACAGCGGCCCCAGTAGTAATAGTGACATCCCACAGCGGCCCACAGTAGTAATAGTGACATCCCACAGCATCCCCCAGTAGTAATAGTGGCATACCACAGTGGCCCCTATAGTAATACTGACATCCCACAGCGGCCCCCAGTAGTAATAGTGACATCCCACAGCATCCCCCAGCAGTAATAGAGACATCTCACAGCGGCCCCTGTAGTAATAGTGACACCCCACAGCGGCCCCCAGTAGTAATAGTGACATCCCACAGCGGCCCCAGTAGTAATAGTGACATCCCACAGCATCCCCCAGTAGTAATAGTGACATCCCACAGCAGCCCCAGAAGTCATAGTGACACCCCACAGCATCCCCCAGTAGTAATAGGGACATCCCACAGCGGCCCCTGTTATAATAGTGACATCCCACAGCGTCCCCCAGTAGTAGTAGTGACATCCCATAGCAGCCCCTGTAGTAATAGTGACATCCCACAGCGGCCTCTCTAGTAATAGTGACATCCCACAGCGTCCCCCAGTGGTAGTAGTGACATCCCACAGAGGCCGCAGTAGTAATACTGACATCCCACAGCGGCCCCTGTAGTAGTAGTGAGATCCCACAGCGGCCCCTGTAGTAATAGTGACATCCCACAGCGGCCCTGTAGTAATAGTGACATCCCACAGCGGCCCTTCTAGTAATAGTGACATCCCACAGCAGCCCCTGTAGTAATAGTGACATCCCACAGCGGCCCCTGTAGTAATAGTGACATTCCACAGCGGCCCCAGTAGTAATAGTGACATCCCACAGTGGCCCCTGTAGTAATAGTGAAATCCCACAGTGGCCCCTGTAGTAATAGTGACATCCCACAGCGGCCCCTGTAGTAATAGTGACATCCCACAGCGGCCCCTGAAGTAGTAGTGACATCCCATAGCAGCCCCTGTAGTAATAGTGATATCCCACAGCGGCCCCTGTAGTAATAGTGACATCCCACAGCGGTCCCAGTAGTAATAGTGATATCCCACAGCGGCCCCTGTAGTAATAGTGACATCCCACAGCGGCCCCAGTAGTAATAGTGACATCCCACAGCATCCCCCAGTAGTAATAGTGATATCCCACAGCGGCCCCTGTAGTAATAGTGATATCCCACAGCGGCCCCTGTAGTAATAGTGACATCCCACAGCGGCCCCTGTAGTAATAGTGACATCCCACAGCGGCCCCTGTAGTAATAGTGACATCTCAAAGCGGCCCCAGTAGTAACAGTGACATCCCACAGCGGCCCCTGCAGTAATAGTGACATCCCACAGAGGCCCCAGTAGTAACAGTGACATCCCACAGCGGCCCCTGTAGTAATAGTGACATCCCAAAGCGGCCCCAGTAGTAATAGGGACATCTCACAGCGGCCCCTCTAGTAATAGTGACATCCCACAACGGCCCCTGTAGTAATAGTGACATCCCACAGCAGCCCCAGTAGTAATAGTGACATCCCACAGCGGCATTTTCAATAATAGTGACATCCCAAAGCCGCCCCAGTAGTAATAGGGACATCCCACAGCGGCCCCTGTAGTAATAGTGACATCCCACAGCGGCCCCTGTATTAATAGTGACATCCCACAGCGGCCCCTATAGTAATACTGACATCCCACAGAGGCCCCAGTAGTAATAGTAACATCCCACAGCGGCATTTTCAGTAATAGTGACATCCCACAGCAGCCCCTGTATTAATAGAGACATCCCACAGCGGCCCCTGTATTAATAGTGACATCCTACAGCGGCCCCTGTATTAATAGTGACATCCCACAGCAGCCCCTGTAGTAATAGTGACATCCCACAGAGGCCCCAGTAGTAACAGTGACATCCCACAGAGGCCCCAGTAGTAATAGTAACATCCCACAGCGGCATTTTCAGTAATAGTGACATCCCACAGTGGCCCCTGTATTAATAGTGACATCCCACAGCAGCCCCTGTAGTAATAGTGACATCCCACAGCGTCCCCCAGTGGTAGTAGTGACATCCCACAGAGGCCCCAGTAGTAATACTGACATCCCACAGCGGTCCCTGTAGTAGTAGTGAGATCCCACAGCGGCCCCTGTAGTAATAGTGACATCCCACAGCGGCCCTGTAGTAATAGTGAGATCCCACAGCGGCCCCTGTAGTAATAGTGACATCCCACAGCAGCCCCTGTAGTAATAGTGACATCCCACAGCGGCCCCTGTAGTAATAGTGACATTCCACAGCGGCCCCAGTAGTAATAGTGACATCCCACAGTGGCCCCTGTAGTAATAGTGAAATCCCACAGTGGCCCCTGTAGTAATAGTGACATCCCACAGCGGCCCCTGTAGTAATAGTGACATCCCACAGCGGTCCCTGTAGTAGTAGTGACATCCCATAGCAGCCCCTGTAGTAATAGTGATATCCCACAGCGGCCCCTGTAGTAATAGTGACATCCCACAGCGGCCCCAGTAGTAATAGTGATATCCCACAGCGGCCCCTGTAGTAATAGTGATATCCCACAGCGGCCCCTGTAATAATAGAGACATCCCACAGCGGCCCCTGTAGTAATAGTGACATCCCACAGCGGCCCCTGTAGTAATAGTGACATCTCAAAGCGGCCCCAGTAGTAACAGTGACATCCCACAGCGGCCCCTGCAGTAATAGTGACATCCCACAGAGGCCCCAGTAGTAACAGTGACATCCCACAGCGGCCCCTGTAGTAATAGTGACATCCCAAAGCGGCCCCAGTAGTAATAGGGACATCCCACAGCGGCCCCTCTAGTAATAGTGACATCCCACAACGGCCCCTGTAGTAATAGTGACATCCCACAGCAGCCCCAGTAGTAATAGTGACATCCCACAGCGGCATTTTCAATAATAGTGACATCCCAAAGCCGCCCCAGTAGTAATAGGGACATCCCACAGCGGCCCCTGTAGTAATAGTGACATCCCACAGCGGCCCCTGTATTAATAGTGACATCCCACAGCGGCCCCTATAGTAATACTGACATCCCACAGAGGCCCCAGTAGTAATAGTAACATCCCACAGCGGCATTTTCAGTAATAGTGACATCCCACAGCGGCCCCTGTATTAATAGTGACATCCCACAGCAGCCCCTGTAGTAATAGTGACATCCCACAGAGGCCCCAGTAATAACAGTGACATCCCACAGAGGCCCCCAGTATAATAGGGACATCCCTCAGCATCCCCCAGTAGTAATAGTGACATCCCACAGCGGCCCCTGTAGTAATAGTGACACCCCACAGCGGCCCCCAGTAGTAATAGTGACATCCCACAGCGGCCCCAGTAGTAATAGTGACATCCCACAGCATCCCCAGAAGTAATAGTGACACCCCACAGCATCCCCCAGTAGTAATAGGGACATCCCATAGCAGCCCCTGTAGTAATAGTGACATCCCACAGCGGCCTCTCTAGTAATAGTGACATCCCACAGCGTCCCCCAGTAGTAGTAGTGACATCCCACAGCGGCCCCAGTAGTAATAGTGACATCCCACAGCGGCCCCTGTAGTAGTAGTGACATCCCACAGCGGCGCCTGTAGTAATAGTGACATCCCACAGCGGCCCTGTAGTAATAGTGACATCCCACAGCGGCCCCTGTAGTAATAGTGACATCCCACAGCGGCCCCTGTAGTAATAGTGACATCCCACAGCGGCCCCAGTAGTAATAGTGACATCCCACAGTGGCCCCTGTAGTAATAGTAACATCCCACAGTGGCCCCTGTAGTAATAGTGACATCCCACAGCGGCCCCTGTAGTAATAGTGACATCCCACAGCGGCCCCTGTAGTAGTAGTGACATCCCATAGCAGCCTCTGTAGTAATAGTGATATCCCACAGCGGCCCCTGTAGTAATAGTGACATCCCACAGCGGCCCCAGTAGTAATAGTGACACCACACAGCGGCCCCCAGTAGTAATAGTGACATCCCACAGCGGCCCCAGTAGTAATAGTGACATCCCACAGCATCCCCAGAAGTAATAGTGACACCCCACAGCATCCCCCAGTAGTAATAGGGACATCCCATAGCAGCCCCTGTAGTAATAGTGACATCCCACAGTGGCCCCAGTAGTAATAGTGACATCCCACAGCGGCATTTTCAGTAATAGTGACATCCCAAAGCCGCCCCAGTAGTAATAGGGACATCCCACAGCGGCCCCTGTAGTAATAGTGACATCCCACAGCGGCCCCTATAGTAATACTGACATCCCACAGAGGCCCCAGTAGTAATAGTGACATCCCACAGCGGCCCCTGTAGTAATAGTGACATCCCACAGCGGCATTTTCAGTAATAGTGACATCCCACAGCGGCCCCTGTATTAATAGTGACATCCCACAGCAGCCCCTGTAGTAATAGTAACATCCCACAGAGGCCCCAGTAGTAACAGTGACATCCCACAGAGGCCCCCAGTATAATAGTGACATCCCTCAGCAGCCCCAGTAGTAATAGTGACATCCCACAGCGGCCCCTGTAGTAATAGTGACATCCCACAGCGGCCCCAGCGGTAATAGTGACATCCCACAGTGGCATTTTCAGTAATAGTGACATCCCACAGCGGCCCCAGTAGTAATAGTGACATCCCACAGCAGCCCCTGTAGTAATAGTGACATCCGACAGCGGCCCCAGCGGTAATAGTGACATCCCACAGTGGCATTTTCAGTAATAGTGACATCCCACAGCGGCCCCTTAGTAGTAATAGTGACATCCCACAGCGGCCCCTGTAGTAATAGTGACATCCCACAGCGGCCCCTATAGTAATACTGACATCCCACAGAGGCCCCAGTAGTAATAGTGACATCCCACAGCGGCATTTTCAGTAATAGTGACATCCCACAGCGGCCCCAGTAGTAATAGTGACATCCCACAGCGGCCCCCAGTAGTAATAGTGACATCCCACAGCGGCCCCTGTAGTAATAGTGACATCCCACAGCGGACCCTGTAGTAATAGTGACATCCCACAGCGGCCCCTGTAGTAATAGTGACATCCCACAGCGGCCCCTATACTAATACTGACATCCCACAGCGTCGCCCAGTAGTAATAGTGACATCCCAAAGCGGCCCCTGTAGTAGTAGTTGCATCCCATAGCAGCCCCTGTAGTAATAGTGACATCCCACAGCGGCCTCTGTAGTAATAATGACATCCCACAGCGGCCCCTGTAGTAATAGTGACATCCCACAGCGGCCCCTATACTAATACTGACATCCCACAGCGTCGCCCAGTAGTAATAGTGACATCCCACAGCGGCCCCTGTAGTAATAGTGACATCCCACAGCGGCCCCTATACTAATACTGACATCGCACAGCGTCGCCCAGTAGTAATAGTGACATCCCAAAGCGGCCCCTGTAGTAGTAGTTACATCCCATAGCAGCCCCTGTAGTAATAGTGACATCCCACAGCGGCCCCTGTATTAATAGTGACATCCCACAGCAGCCCCTGTAGTAATAGTGACATCCCACAGAGGCCCCAGTAATAACAGTGACATCCCACAGAGGCCCCCAGTATAATAGGGACATCCCTCAGCATCCCCCAGTAGTAATAGTGACATCCCACAGCGGCCCCTGTAGTAATAGTGACACCCCACAGCGGCCCCCAGTAGTAATAGTGACATCCCACAGCGGCCCCAGTAGTAATAGTGACATCCCACAGCATCCCCAGAAGTAATAGTGACACCCCACAGCATCCCCCAGTAGTAATAGGGACATCCCATAGCAGCCCCTGTAGTAATAGTGACATCCCACAGCGGCCTCTCTAGTAATAGTGACATCCCACAGCGTCCCCCAGTAGTAGTAGTGACATCCCACAGCGGCCCCAGTAGTAATAGTGACATCCCACAGCGGCCCCTGTAGTAGTAGTGACATCCCACAGCGGCCCCTGTAGTAATAGTGACATCCCACAGCGGCCCTGTAGTAATAGTGACATCCCACAGCGGCCCCTGTAGTAATAGTGACATCCCACAGCGGCCCCTGTAGTAATAGTGACATCCCACAGCGGCCCCTGTAGTAATAGTGACATCCCACAGTGGCCCCTGTAGTAATAGTGACATCCCACAGTGGCCCCTGTAGTAATAGTGACATCCCACAGCGGCCCCTGTAGTAATAGTGACATCCCACAGTGGCCCCTGTAGTAATAGTGACATCCCACAGCAGCCCCTGTAGTAATAGTAACATCCCACAGAGGCCCCAGTAGTAACAGTGACATCCCACAGAGGCCCCCAGTATAATAGTGACATCCCTCAGCAGCCCCAGTAGTAATAGTGACATCCCACAGCGGCCCCTGTAGTAATAGTGACATCCCACAGCGGCCCCAGCGGTAATAGTGACATCCCACAGTGGCATTTTCAGTAATAGTGACATCCCACAGCGGCCCCAGTAGTAATAGTGACATCCCACAGCAGCCCCTGTAGTAATAGTGACATCCGACAGCGGCCCCAGCGGTAATAGTGACATCCCACAGTGGCATTTTCAGTAATAGTGACATCCCACAGCGGCCCCTTAGTAGTAATAGTGACATCCCACAGCGGCCCCTGTAGTAATAGTGACATCCCACAGCGGCCCCTATAGTAATACTGACATCCCACAGAGGCCCCAGTAGTAATAGTGACATCCCACAGCGGCATTTTCAGTAATAGTGACATCCCACAGCGGCCCCAGTAGTAATAGTGACATCCCACAGCGGCCCCCAGTAGTAATAGTGACATCCCACAGCGGCCCCTGTAGTAATAGTGACATCCCACAGCGGACCCTGTAGTAATAGTGACATCCCACAGCGGCCCCTGTAGTAATAGTGACATCCCACAGCGGCCCCTATACTAATACTGACATCCCACAGCGTCGCCCAGTAGTAATAGTGACATCCCACAGCGGCCCCTGTAGTAGTAGTTACATCCCATAGCAGCCCCTGTAGTAATAGTGACATCCCACAGCGGCCCCTGTAGTAATAGTGACATCCCACAGCGTCCCCCAGTAGTAGTAGTGACATCCCACAGCAGCGCCTGTAGTAATAGTGACATCCCACAGCGGCCTCAGTAGTAGTAGTGACATCCCACAGCGTCCCCCAGTAGTACTAGTGACATCCCACAGCGGCCACTGTAGTAATAGTGACATCCCACAGCGGCCTCTGTAGTAATAGTGACATCCCACAGCGTCCCCCAGTAGTAGTAGTGACATCCCACAGCGGCTCCTGTAGTAATAGTGACATCCCACAGCGGCCCCAGTAGTAATAGTGACATCCCACAGCGGCCCACAGTAGTAATAGTGACATCCCACAGCATCCCCCAGTAGTAATAGTGGCATACCACAGTGGCCCCTATAGTAATACTGACATCCCACAGCGGCCCCCAGTAGTAATAGTGACATCCCACAGCATCCCCCAGCAGTAATAGAGACATCTCACAGCGGCCCCTGTAGTAATAGTGACACCCCACAGCGGCCCCCAGTAGTAATAGTGACATCCCACAGCGGCCCCAGTAGTAATAGTGACATCCTACAGCATCCCCCAGTAGTAATAGTGACATCCCACAGCAGCCCCAGAAGTCATAGTGACACCGCACAGCATCCCCCAGTAGTAATAGGGACATCCCACAGCGGCCCCTGTTATAATAGTGACATCCCACAGCGTCCCCCAGTAGTAGTAGTGACATCCCATAGCAGCCCCTGTAGTAATAGTGACATCCCACAGCGGCCTCTCTAGTAATAGTGACATCCCACAGCATCCCCCAGTGGTAGTAGTGACATCCCACAGAGGCCGCAGTAGTAATACTGACATCCCACAGCGGCCCCTGTAGTAGTAGTGAGATCCCACAGCGGCCCCTGTAGTAATAGTGACATCCCACAGCGGCCCTGTAGTAATAGTGACATCCCACAGCGGCCCTTCTAGTAATAGTGACATCCCACAGCAGCCCCTGTAGTAATAGTGACATCCCACAGCGGCCCCTGTAGTAATAGTGACATTCCACAGCGGCCCCAGTAGTAATAGTGACATCCCACAGTGGCCCCTGTAGTAATAGTGAAATCCCACAGTGGCCCCTGTAGTAATAGTGACATCCCACAGCGGCCCCTGTAGTAATAGTGACATCCCACAGCGGCCCCTGTAGTAGTAGTGACATCCCATAGCAGCCCCTGTAGTAATAGTGATATCCCACAGCGGCCCCTGTAGTAATAGTGACATCCCACAGCGGCCCCAGTAGTAATAGTGATATCCCACAGCGGCCCCTGTAGTAATAGTGACATCCCACAGCGGCCCCAGTAGTAATAGTGACATCCCACAGCATCCCCCAGTAGTAATAGTGATATCCCACAGCGGCCCCTGTAGTAATAGTGATATCCCACAGCGGCCCCTGTAGTAATAGTGACATCCCACAGCGGCCCCTGTAGTAATAGTGACATCCCACAGCGGCCCCTGTAGTAATAGTGACATCTCAAAGCGGCCCCAGTAGTAACAGTGACATCCCACAGCGGCCCCTGCAGTAATAGTGACATCCCACAGAGGCCCCAGTAGTAACAGTGACATCCCACAGCGGCCCCTGTAGTAATAGTGACATCCCAAAGCGGCCCCAGTAGTAATAGGGACATCCCACAGCGGCCCCTCTAGTAATAGTGACATCCCACAACGGCCCCTGTAGTAATAGTGACATCCCACAGCAGCCCCAGTAGTAATAGTGACATCCCACAGCGGCATTTTCAATAATAGTGACATCCCAAAGCCGCCCCAGTAGTAATAGGGACATCCCACAGCGGCCCCTGTAGTAATAGTGACATCCCACAGCGGCCCCTGTATTAATAGTTACATCCCACAGCGGCCCCTATAGTAATACTGACATCCCACAGAGGCCCCAGTAGTAATAGTGACATCCCACAGCGGCATTTTCAGTAATAGTGACATCCCACAGCGGCCCCTGTATTAATAGTGACATCCCACAGCGGCCCCTGTATTAATAGTGACATCCTACAGCGGCCCCTGTATTAATAGTGACATCCCACAGCAGCCCCTGTAGTAATAGTGACATCCCACAGAGGCCCCAGTAGTAACAGTGACATCCCACAGAGGCCCCAGTAGTAATAGTAACATCCCACAGCGGCATTTTCAGTAATAGTGACATCCCACAGTGGCCCCTGTATTAATAGTGACATCCCACAGCAGCCCCTGTAGTAATAGTGACATCCCACAGCGTCCCCCAGTGGTAGTAGTGACATCCCACAGAGGCCCCAGTAGTAATACTGACATCCCACAGCGGCCCCTGTAGTAGTAGTGAGATCCCACAGCGGCCCCTGTAGTAATAGTGACATCCCACAGCGGCCCTGTAGTAATAGTGACATCCCACAGCGGCCCCTGTAGTAATAGTGACATCCCACAGCAGCCCCTGTAGTAATAGTGACATCCCACAGCGGCCCCTGTAGTAATAGTGACATTCCACAGCGGCCCCAGTAGTAATAGTGACATCCCACAGTGGCCCCTGTAGTAATAGTGAAATCCCACAGTGGCCCCTGTAGTAATAGTGACATCCCACAGCGGCCCCTGTAGTAATAGTGACATCCCACAGCGGTCCCTGTAGTAGTAGTGACATCCCATAGCAGCCCCTGTAGTAATAGTGACATCCCAAAGCGGCCCCTGTAGTAATAGTGACATCCCACAGAGGCCCCTGTAGTAATAGTGACATCCCACAGAGGCCCCTGTAGTAATAGTGACATCCCACAGAGGCCCCAGTAGTAACAGTGACATCCCACAGCGGCCCCTGTAGTAATAGTGACATCCCACAGAGGCCCCTGTAGTAATAGTGACATCCCACAGAGGCCCCTGTAGTAATAGTGACATCCCAAAGCGGCCCCTGTAGTAATAGTGACATCCCACAGAGGCCCCTGTAGTAATAGTGACATCCCACAGAGGCCCCTGTAGTAATAGTGACATCCCACAGAGGCCCCAGTAGTAACAGTGACATCCCACAGCGGCCCCTGTAGTAATAGTGACATCCCACAGAGGCCCCTGTAGTAATAGTGACATCCCACAGAGGCCCCAGTAGTAACAGTGACATCCCACAGCGGACCCTGTAGTAATAGTGACATCCCACAGCGGCCCCTGTAGTAATAGTGACATCCCACAGCGGCCCCTATACTAATACTGACATCCCACAGAGTCGCCCAGTAGTAATAGTGACATCCCAAAGCGGCCCCTGTAGTAGTAGTTACATCCCATAGCAGCCCCTGTAGTAATAGTGACATCCCACAGCGGCCTCTGTAGTAATAATGACATCCCACAGCAGCCCCTGTAGTAATAGTGACATCCCACAGCGGCCCCTGTAGTAATAGTGACATCCCACAGCGGCCCCTATACTAATACTGACATCCCACAGCGTCGCCCAGTAGTAATAGTGACATCCCAAAGCGGCCCCTGTAGTAGTAGTTACATCCCATAGCAGCCCCTGTAGTAATAGTGACATCCCACAGCGGCCTCTGTAGTAATAATGACATCCCACAGCGGCCCCTGTAGTAATAATGACATCCCACAGCGGCCTCTGTAGTAATAGTGACATCCCATAGCGGCCCCTGTAGTAATAGTGACATCCCACAGCGTCCCCCAGTAGTAGTAGTGACATCCCACAGCGGCCCCTGTTGTAATAGTGACATCCCACAGCATCCCCCAGTAGTAGTAGTGACATCCCACAGCGGCCCCTGTAGTAATAGTGACATCTCACAGCGGCCCATGTAGTAGCAGTGACATCCTACAGCGGCCCCTGTAGTAATAGTGACATCCCACAGCGGCCCTGTAGTAATAGTGACATCCCACAGCGGCCCCTGTAGTAATAGTGACATCCCACAGCGGCCCCTGTAGTAATAGTGACATCCCACAGCGGCCCCTGTAGTAATAGTGACATTCCACAGCGGCCCCAGTAGTAATAGTGACATCCCACAGCGGCCCCCTGTAGTAATAGTGACATCCCACAGCGGCCCTGTAGTAATAGTGACATCCCACAGCGGCCCCAGTAGTAATAATGACATCCCACAGCGGCCCCAGTAGTAATAGTGACATCCCACAGCGGCCCCTATAGTAATACTGACATCCCACAGAGGCCCCAGTAGTAATAGTGACATCCCACAGCGGCATTTTCAGTAATAGTGACATCCCACAGCGGCCCCTGTATTAATAGTGACATCCCACAGCGGCCCCTGTAGTAATAGTGACATCCCACAGAGGCCCCAGTAGTAACAGTGACATCCCACAGCGGCCCCTGTAGTAATAGTGACATCCCACAGAGGCCCCTGTAGTAATAGTGACATCCCACAGAGGCCCCTGTAGTAATAGTGACATCCCACAGAGGCCCCAGTAGTAACAGTGACATCCCACAGCGGCCCCTGTAGTAATAGTGACATCCCACAGCGGCCCCTGTAGTAATAGTGACATCCCACAGAGGCCCCTGTAGTAATAGTGACATCCCACAGAGGCCCCTGTAGTAATAGTGACATCCCACAGAGGCCCCAGTAGTAACAGTGACATCCCACAGCGGCCCCTGTAGTAATAGTGACATCCCACAGAGGCCCCTGTAGTAATAGTGACATCCCACAGAGGCCCCTGTAGTAATAGTGACATCCCAAAGCGGCCCCTGTAGTAATAGTGACATCCCACAGAGGCCCCTGTAGTAATAGTGACATCCCACAGAGGCCCCTGTAGTAATAGTGACATCCCAAAGCGGCCCCTGTAGTAATAGTGACATCCCACAGAGGCCCCCAGTAGTAATAGTGACATCCCACAGAGGCCCCTGTAGTAATAGTGACATCCCACAGAGGCCCCAGTAGTAACAGTGACATCCCACAGCGGCCCCTGTAGTAATAGTGACATCCCACAGCGGCCCCTGTAGTAATAGTGACATCCCACAGAGGCCCCTGTAGTAATAGTGACATCCCACAGAGGCCCCTGTAGTAATAGTGACATCCCACAGAGGCCCCAGTAGTAACAGTGACATCCCACAGCGGCCCCTGTAGTAATAGTGACATCCCACAGAGGCCCCTGTAGTAATAGTGACATCCCACAGAGGCCTCAGTAGTAACAGTGACATCCCACAGCGGACCCTGTAGTAATAGTGACATCCCACAGCGGCCCCTGTAGTAATAGTGACATCCCACAGTGGCCCCTATACTAATACTGACATCCCACAGAGTCGCCCAGTAGTAATAGTGACATCCCAAAGCGGCCCCTGTAGTAGTAGTTACATCCCATAGCAGCCCCTGTAGTAATAGTGACATCCCACAGCGGCCTCTGTAGTAATAATGACATCCCACAGCAGCCCCTGTAGTAATAGTGACATCCCACAGCGGCCCCTTAGTAGTAATAGTGACATCCCACAGCGGCCCCTGTAGTAATAGTGACATCCCACAGCGGCCCCTATAGTAATACTGACATCCCACAGAGGCCCCAGTAGTAATAGTGACATCCCACAGCGGCATTTTCAGTAATAGTGACATCCCACAGCGGCCCCAGTAGTAATAGTGACATCCCACAGCGGCCCCCAGTAGTAATAGTGACATCCCACAGCGGCCCCTGTAGTAATAGTGACATCCCACAGCGGACCCTGTAGTAATAGTGACATCCCACAGCGGCCCCTGTAGTAATAGTGACATCCCACAGCGGCCCCTATACTAATACTGACATCCCACAGCGTCGCCCAGTAGTAATAGTGACATCCCAAAGCGGCCCCTGTAGTAGTAGTTGCATCCCATAGCAGCCCCTGTAGTAATAGTGACATCCCACAGCGGCCTCTGTAGTAATAATGACATCCCACAGCGGCCCCTGTAGTAATAGTGACATCCCACAGCGGCCCCTATACTAATACTGACATCCCACAGCGTCGCCCAGTAGTAATAGTGACATCCCACAGCGGCCCCTGTAGTAATAGTGACATCCCACAGCGGCCCCTATACTAATACTGACATCGCACAGCGTCGCCCAGTAGTAATAGTGACATCCCAAAGCGGCCCCTGTAGTAGTAGTTACATCCCATAGCAGCCCCTGTAGTAATAGTGACATCCCACAGCGGCCCCTGTATTAATAGTGACATCCCACAGCAGCCCCTGTAGTAATAGTGACATCCCACAGAGGCCCCAGTAATAACAGTGACATCCCACAGAGGCCCCCAGTATAATAGGGACATCCCTCAGCATCCCCCAGTAGTAATAGTGACATCCCACAGCGGCCCCTGTAGTAATAGTGACACCCCACAGCGGCCCCCAGTAGGAATAGTGACATCCCACAGCGGCCCCAGTAGTAATAGTGACATCCCACAGCATCCCCAGAAGTAATAGTGACACCCCACAGCATCCCCCAGTAGTAATAGGGACATCCCATAGCAGCCCCTGTAGTAATAGTGACATCCCACAGCGGCCTCTCTAGTAATAGTGACATCCCACAGCGTCCCCCAGTAGTAGTAGTGACATCCCACAGCGGCCCCAGTAGTAATAGTGACATCCCACAGCGGCCCCTGTAGTAGTAGTGACATCCCACAGCGGCCCCTGTAGTAATAGTGACATCCCACAGCGGCCCTGTAGTAATAGTGACATCCCACAGCGGCCCCTGTAGTAATAGTGACATCCCACAGCGGCCCCTGTAGTAATAGTGACATCCCACAGCGGCCCCTGTAGTAATAGTGACATCCCACAGTGGCCCCTGTAGTAATAGTGACATCCCACAGTGGCCCCTGTAGTAATAGTGACATCCCACAGCGGCCCCTGTAGTAATAGTGACATCCCACAGTGGCCCCTGTAGTAATAGTGACATCCCACAGCAGCCCCTGTAGTAATAGTAACATCCCACAGAGGCCCCAGTAGTAACAGTGACATCCCACAGAGGCCCCCAGTATAATAGTGACATCCCTCAGCAGCCCCAGTAGTAATAGTGACATCCCACAGCGGCCCCTGTAGTAATAGTGACATCCCACAGCGGCCCCAGCGGTAATAGTGACATCCCACAGTGGCATTTTCAGTAATAGTGACATCCCACAGCGGCCCCAGTAGTAATAGTGACATCCCACAGCAGCCCCTGTAGTAATAGTGACATCCGACAGCGGCCCCAGCGGTAATAGTGACATCCCACAGTGGCATTTTCAGTAATAGTGACATCCCACAGCGGCCCCTTAGTAGTAATAGTGACATCCCACAGCGGCCCCTGTAGTAATAGTGACATCCCACAGCGGCCCCTATAGTAATACTGACATCCCACAGAGGCCCCAGTAGTAATAGTGACATCCCACAGCGGCATTTTCAGTAATAGTGACATCCCACAGCGGCCCCAGTAGTAATAGTGACATCCCACAGCGGCCCCCAGTAGTAATAGTGACATCCCACAGCGGCCCCTGTAGTAATAGTGACATCCCACAGCGGACCCTGTAGTAATAGTGACATCCCACAGCGGCCCCTGTAGTAATAGTGACATCCCACAGCGGCCCCTATACTAATACTGACATCCCACAGCGTCGCCCAGTAGTAATAGTGACATCCCACAGCGGCCCCTGTAGTAGTAGTTACATCCCATAGCAGCCCCTGTAGTAATAGTGACATCCCACAGCGGCCCCTGTAGTAATAGTGACATCCCACAGCGTCCCCCAGTAGTAGTAGTGACATCCCACAGCAGCGCCTGTAGTAATAGTGACATCCCACAGCGGCCTCAGTAGTAGTAGTGACATCCCACAGCGTCCCCCAGTAGTACTAGTGACATCCCACAGCGGCCACTGTAGTAATAGTGACATCCCACAGCGGCCTCTGTAGTAATAGTGACATCCCACAGCGTCCCCCAGTAGTAGTAGTGACATCCCACAGCGGCTCCTGTAGTAATAGTGACATCCCACAGCGGCCCCAGTAGTAATAGTGACATCCCACAGCGGCCCACAGTAGTAATAGTGACATCCCACAGCATCCCCCAGTAGTAATAGTGGCATACCACAGTGGCCCCTATAGTAATACTGACATCCCACAGCGGCCCCCAGTAGTAATAGTGACATCCCACAGCATCCCCCAGCAGTAATAGAGACATCTCACAGCGGCCCCTGTAGTAATAGTGACACCCCACAGCGGCCCCCAGTAGTAATAGTGACATCCCACAGCGGCCCCAGTAGTAATAGTGACATCCTACAGCATCCCCCAGTAGTAATAGTGACATCCCACAGCAGCCCCAGAAGTCATAGTGACACCGCACAGCATCCCCCAGTAGTAATAGGGACATCCCACAGCGGCCCCTGTTATAATAGTGACATCCCACAGCGTCCCCCAGTAGTAGTAGTGACATCCCATAGCAGCCCCTGTAGTAATAGTGACATCCCACAGCGGCCTCTCTAGTAATAGTGACATCCCACAGCGTCCCCCAGTGGTAGTAGTGACATCCCACAGAGGCCGCAGTAGTAATACTGACATCCCACAGCGGCCCCTGTAGTAGTAGTGAGATCCCACAGCGGCCCCTGTAGTAATAGTGACATCCCACAGCGGCCCTGTAGTAATAGTGACATCCCACAGCGGCCCTTCTAGTAATAGTGACATCCCACAGCAGCCCCTGTAGTAATAGTGACATCCCACAGCGGCCCCTGTAGTAATAGTGACATTCCACAGCGGCCCCAGTAGTAATAGTGACATCCCACAGTGGCCCCTGTAGTAATAGTGAAATCCCACAGTGGCCCCTGTAGTAATAGTGACATCCCACAGCGGCCCCTGTAGTAATAGTGACATCCCACAGCGGCCCCTGTAGTAGTAGTGACATCCCATAGCAGCCCCTGTAGTAATAGTGATATCCCACAGCGGCCCCTGTAGTAATAGTGACATCCCACAGCGGCCCCAGTAGTAATAGTGATATCCCACAGCGGCCCCTGTAGTAATAGTGACATCCCACAGCGGCCCCAGTAGTAATAGTGACATCCCACAGCATCCCCCAGTAGTAATAGTGATATCCCACAGCGGCCCCTGTAGTAATAGTGATATCCCACAGCGGCCCCTGTAGTAATAGTGACATCCCACAGCGGCCCCTGTAGTAATAGTGACATCCCACAGCGGCCCCTGTAGTAATAGTGACATCTCAAAGCGGCCCCAGTAGTAACAGTGACATCCCACAGCGGCCCCTGCAGTAATAGTGACATCCCACAGAGGCCCCAGTAGTAACAGTGACATCCCACAGCGGCCCCTGTAGTAATAGTGACATCCCAAAGCGGCCCCAGTAGTAATAGGGACATCCCACAGCGGCCCCTCTAGTAATAGTGACATCCCACAACGGCCCCTGTAGTAATAGTGACATCCCACAGCAGCCCCAGTAGTAATAGTGACATCCCACAGCGGCATTTTCAATAATAGTGACATCCCAAAGCCGCCCCAGTAGTAATAGGGACATCCCACAGCGGCCCCTGTAGTAATAGTGACATCCCACAGCGGCCCCTGTATTAATAGTTACATCCCACAGCGGCCCCTATAGTAATACTGACATCCCACAGAGGCCCCAGTAGTAATAGTAACATCCCACAGCGGCATTTTCAGTAATAGTGACATCCCACAGCGGCCCCTGTATTAATAGTGACATCCCACAGCGGCCCCTGTATTAATAGTGACATCCTACAGCGGCCCCTGTATTAATAGTGACATCCCACAGCAGCCCCTGTAGTAATAGTGACATCCCACAGAGGCCCCAGTAGTAACAGTGACATCCCACAGAGGCCCCAGTAGTAATAGTAACATCCCACAGCGGCATTTTCAGTAATAGTGACATCCCACAGTGGCCCCTGTATTAATAGTGACATCCCACAGCAGCCCCTGTAGTAATAGTGACATCCCACAGCGTCCCCCAGTGGTAGTAGTGACATCCCACAGAGGCCCCAGTAGTAATACTGACATCCCACAGCGGCCCCTGTAGTAGTAGTGAGATCCCACAGCGGCCCCTGTAGTAATAGTGACATCCCACAGCGGCCCTGTAGTAATAGTGACATCCCACAGCGGCCCCTGTAGTAATAGTGACATCCCACAGCAGCCCCTGTAGTAATAGTGACATCCCACAGCGGCCCCTGTAGTAATAGTGACATTCCACAGCGGCCCCAGTAGTAATAGTGACATCCCACAGTGGCCCCTGTAGTAATAGTGAAATCCCACAGTGGCCCCTGTAGTAATAGTGACATCCCACAGCGGCCCCTGTAGTAATAGTGACATCCCACAGCGGTCCCTGTAGTAGTAGTGACATCCCATAGCAGCCCCTGTAGTAATAGTGATATCCCACAGCGGCCCCTGTAGTAATAGTGACATCCCACAGCGGCCCCTGTAGTAATAGTGATATCCCACAGCGGCCCCTGTAGTAATAGTGATATCCCACAGCGGCCCCTGTAGTAATAGAGACATCCCACAGCGGCCCCTGTAGTAATAGTGACATCCCACAGCGGCCCCTGTAGTAATAGTGACATCTCAAAGCGGCCCCAGTAGTAACAGTGACATCCCACAGCGGCCCCTGCAGTAATAGTGACATCCCACAGAGGCCCCAGTAGTAACAGTGACATCCCACAGCGGCCCCTGTAGTAATAGTGACATCCCAAAGCGGCCCCAGTAGTAATAGGGACATCCCACAGCGGCCCCTCTAGTAATAGTGACATCCCACAACGGCCCCTGTAGTAATAGTGACATCCCACAGCAGCCCCAGTAGTAATAGTGACATCCCACAGCGGCATTTTCAATAATAGTGACATCCCAAAGCCGCCCCAGTAGTAATAGGGACATCCCACAGCGGCCCCTGTAGTAATAGTGACATCCCACAGCGGCCCCTATAGTAATACTGACATCCCACAGAGGCCCCAGTAGTAATAGTGACATCCCACAGCGGCATTTTCAGTAATAGTGACATCCCACAGCGGCCCCAGTAGTAATAGTGACATCCCACAGCGGCCCCCAGTAGTAATAGTGACATCCCACAGCGGCCCCTGTAGTAATAGTGACATCCCACAGCGGACCCTGTAGTAATAGTGACATCCCACAGCGGCCCCTGTAGTAATAGTGACATCCCACAGCGGCCCCTATACTAATACTGACATCCCACAGCGTCGCCCAGTAGTAATAGTGACATCCCAAAGCGGCCCCTGTAGTAGTAGTTGCATCCCATAGCAGCCCCTGTAGTAATAGTGACATCCCACAGCGGCCTCTGTAGTAATAATGACATCCCACAGCGGCCCCTGTAGTAATAGTGACATCCCACAGCGGCCCCTATACTAATACTGACATCCCACAGCGTCGCCCAGTAGTAATAGTGACATCCCACAGCGGCCCCTGTAGTAATAGTGACATCCCACAGCGGCCCCTATACTAATACTGACATCGCACAGCGTCGCCCAGTAGTAATAGTGACATCCCAAAGCGGCCCCTGTAGTAGTAGTTACATCCCATAGCAGCCCCTGTAGTAATAGTGACATCCCACAGCGGCCCCTGTATTAATAGTGACATCCCACAGCAGCCCCTGTAGTAATAGTGACATCCCACAGAGGCCCCAGTAATAACAGTGACATCCCACAGAGGCCCCCAGTATAATAGGGACATCCCTCAGCATCCCCCAGTAGTAATAGTGACATCCCACAGCGGCCCCTGTAGTAATAGTGACACCCCACAGCGGCCCCCAGTAGGAATAGTGACATCCCACAGCGGCCCCAGTAGTAATAGTGACATCCCACAGCATCCCCAGAAGTAATAGTGACACCCCACAGCATCCCCCAGTAGTAATAGGGACATCCCATAGCAGCCCCTGTAGTAATAGTGACATCCCACAGCGGCCTCTCTAGTAATAGTGACATCCCACAGCGTCCCCCAGTAGTAGTAGTGACATCCCACAGCGGCCCCAGTAGTAATAGTGACATCCCACAGCGGCCCCTGTAGTAGTAGTGACATCCCACAGCGGCCCCTGTAGTAATAGTGACATCCCACAGCGGCCCTGTAGTAATAGTGACATCCCACAGCGGCCCCTGTAGTAATAGTGACATCCCACAGCGGCCCCTGTAGTAATAGTGACATCCCACAGCGGCCCCTGTAGTAATAGTGACATCCCACAGTGGCCCCTGTAGTAATAGTGACATCCCACAGTGGCCCCTGTAGTAATAGTGACATCCCACAGCGGCCCCTGTAGTAATAGTGACATCCCACAGTGGCCCCTGTAGTAATAGTGACATCCCACAGCAGCCCCTGTAGTAATAGTAACATCCCACAGAGGCCCCAGTAGTAACAGTGACATCCCACAGAGGCCCCCAGTATAATAGTGACATCCCTCAGCAGCCCCAGTAGTAATAGTGACATCCCACAGCGGCCCCTGTAGTAATAGTGACATCCCACAGCGGCCCCAGCGGTAATAGTGACATCCCACAGTGGCATTTTCAGTAATAGTGACATCCCACAGCGGCCCCAGTAGTAATAGTGACATCCCACAGCAGCCCCTGTAGTAATAGTGACATCCGACAGCGGCCCCAGCGGTAATAGTGACATCCCACAGTGGCATTTTCAGTAATAGTGACATCCCACAGCGGCCCCTTAGTAGTAATAGTGACATCCCACAGCGGCCCCTGTAGTAATAGTGACATCCCACAGCGGCCCCTATAGTAATACTGACATCCCACAGAGGCCCCAGTAGTAATAGTGACATCCCACAGCGGCATTTTCAGTAATAGTGACATCCCACAGCGGCCCCAGTAGTAATAGTGACATCCCACAGCGGCCCCCAGTAGTAATAGTGACATCCCACAGCGGCCCCTGTAGTAATAGTGACATCCCACAGCGGACCCTGTAGTAATAGTGACATCCCACAGCGGCCCCTGTAGTAATAGTGACATCCCACAGCGGCCCCTATACTAATACTGACATCCCACAGCGTCGCCCAGTAGTAATAGTGACATCCCACAGCGGCCCCTGTAGTAGTAGTTACATCCCATAGCAGCCCCTGTAGTAATAGTGACATCCCACAGCGGCCCCTGTAGTAATAGTGACATCCCACAGCGTCCCCCAGTAGTAGTAGTGACATCCCACAGCAGCGCCTGTAGTAATAGTGACATCCCACAGCGGCCTCAGTAGTAGTAGTGACATCCCACAGCGTCCCCCAGTAGTACTAGTGACATCCCACAGCGGCCACTGTAGTAATAGTGACATCCCACAGCGGCCTCTGTAGTAATAGTGACATCCCACAGCGTCCCCCAGTAGTAGTAGTGACATCCCACAGCGGCTCCTGTAGTAATAGTGACATCCCACAGCGGCCCCAGTAGTAATAGTGACATCCCACAGCGGCCCACAGTAGTAATAGTGACATCCCACAGCATCCCCCAGTAGTAATAGTGGCATACCACAGTGGCCCCTATAGTAATACTGACATCCCACAGCGGCCCCCAGTAGTAATAGTGACATCCCACAGCATCCCCCAGCAGTAATAGAGACATCTCACAGCGGCCCCTGTAGTAATAGTGACACCCCACAGCGGCCCCCAGTAGTAATAGTGACATCCCACAGCGGCCCCAGTAGTAATAGTGACATCCTACAGCATCCCCCAGTAGTAATAGTGACATCCCACAGCAGCCCCAGAAGTCATAGTGACACCGCACAGCATCCCCCAGTAGTAATAGGGACATCCCACAGCGGCCCCTGTTATAATAGTGACATCCCACAGCGTCCCCCAGTAGTAGTAGTGACATCCCATAGCAGCCCCTGTAGTAATAGTGACATCCCACAGCGGCCTCTCTAGTAATAGTGACATCCCACAGCGTCCCCCAGTGCTAGTAGTGACATCCCACAGAGGCCGCAGTAGTAATACTGACATCCCACAGCGGCCCCTGTAGTAGTAGTGAGATCCCACAGCGGCCCCTGTAGTAATAGTGACATCCCACAGCGGCCCTGTAGTAATAGTGACATCCCACAGCGGCCCTTCTAGTAATAGTGACATCCCACAGCAGCCCCTGTAGTAATAGTGACATCCCACAGCGGCCCCTGTAGTAATAGTGACATTCCACAGCGGCCCCAGTAGTAATAGTGACATCCCACAGTGGCCCCTGTAGTAATAGTGAAATCCCACAGTGGCCCCTGTAGTAATAGTGACATCCCACAGCGGCCCCTGTAGTAATAGTGACATCCCACAGCGGCCCCTGTAGTAGTAGTGACATCCCATAGCAGCCCCTGTAGTAATAGTGATATCCCACAGCGGCCCCTGTAGTAATAGTGACATCCCACAGCGGCCCCAGTAGTAATAGTGATATCCCACAGCGGCCCCTGTAGTAATAGTGACATCCCACAGCGGCCCCAGTAGTAATAGTGACATCCCACAGCATCCCCCAGTAGTAATAGTGATATCCCACAGCGGCCCCTGTAGTAATAGTGATATCCCACAGCGGCCCCTGTAGTAATAGTGACATCCCACAGCGGCCCCTGTAGTAATAGTGACATCCCACAGCGGCCCCTGTAGTAATAGTGACATCTCAAAGCGGCCCCAGTAGTAACAGTGACATCCCACAGCGGCCCCTGCAGTAATAGTGACATCCCACAGAGGCCCCAGTAGTAACAGTGACATCCCACAGCGGCCCCTGTAGTAATAGTGACATCCCAAAGCGGCCCCAGTAGTAATAGGGACATCCCACAGCGGCCCCTCTAGTAATAGTGACATCCCACAACGGCCCCTGTAGTAATAGTGACATCCCACAGCAGCCCCAGTAGTAATAGTGACATCCCACAGCGGCATTTTCAATAATAGTGACATCCCAAAGCCGCCCCAGTAGTAATAGGGACATCCCACAGCGGCCCCTGTAGTAATAGTGACATCCCACAGCGGCCCCTGTATTAATAGTTACATCCCACAGCGGCCCCTATAGTAATACTGACATCCCACAGAGGCCCCAGTAGTAATAGTAACATCCCACAGCGGCATTTTCAGTAATAGTGACATCCCACAGCGGCCCCTGTATTAATAGTGACATCCCACAGCGGCCCCTGTATTAATAGTGACATCCTACAGCGGCCCCTGTATTAATAGTGACATCCCACAGCAGCCCCTGTAGTAATAGTGACATCCCACAGAGGCCCCAGTAGTAACAGTGACATCCCACAGAGGCCCCAGTAGTAATAGTAACATCCCACAGCGGCATTTTCAGTAATAGTGACATCCCACAGTGGCCCCTGTATTAATAGTGACATCCCACAGCAGCCCCTGTAGTAATAGTGACATCCCACAGCGTCCCCCAGTGGTAGTAGTGACATCCCACAGAGGCCCCAGTAGTAATACTGACATCCCACAGCGGCCCCTGTAGTAGTAGTGAGATCCCACAGCGGCCCCTGTAGTAATAGTGACATCCCACAGCGGCCCTGTAGTAATAGTGACATCCCACAGCGGCCCCTGTAGTAATAGTGACATCCCACAGCAGCCCCTGTAGTAATAGTGACATCCCACAGCGGCCCCTGTAGTAATAGTGACATTCCACAGCGGCCCCAGTAGTAATAGTGACATCCCACAGTGGCCCCTGTAGTAATAGTGAAATCCCACAGTGGCCCCTGTAGTAATAGTGACATCCCACAGCGGCCCCTGTAGTAATAGTGACATCCCACAGCGGTCCCTGTAGTAGTAGTGACATCCCATAGCAGCCCCTGTAGTAATAGTGATATCCCACAGCGGCCCCTGTAGTAATAGTGACATCCCACAGCGGCCCCTGTAGTAATAGTGATATCCCACAGCGGCCCCTGTAGTAATAGAGACATCCCACAGCGGCCCCTGTAGTAATAGTGACATCCCACAGCGGCCCCTGTAGTAATAGTGACATCTCAAAGCGGCCCCAGTAGTAACAGTGACATCCCACAGCGGCCCCTGCAGTAATAGTGACATCCCACAGAGGCCCCAGTAGTAACAGTGACATCCCACAGCGGCCCCTGTAGTAATAGTGACATCCCAAAGCGGCCCCAGTAGTAATAGGGACATCCCACAGCGGCCCCTCTAGTAATAGTGACATCCCACAACGGCCCCTGTAGTAATAGTGACATCCCACAGCAGCCCCAGTAGTAATAGTGACATCCCACAGCGGCATTTTCAATAATAGTGACATCCCAAAGCCGCCCCAGTAGTAATAGGGACATCCCACAGCGGCCCCTGTAGTAATAGTGACATCCCACAGCGGCCCCTGTATTAATAGTGACATCCCACAGCGGCCCCTATAGTAATACTGACATCCCACAGAGGCCCCAGTAGTAATAGTAACATCCCACAGCGGCATTTTCAGTAATAGTGACATCCCACAGCGGCCCCTGTATTAATAGTGACATCCCACAGCAGCCCCTGTAGTAATAGTGACATCCCACAGAGGCCCCAGTAATAACAGTGACATCCCACAGAGGCCCCCAGTATAATAGGGACATCCCTCAGCATCCCCCAGTAGTAATAGTGACATCCCACAGCGGCCCCTGTAGTAATAGTGACACCCCACAGCGGCCCCCAGTAGTAATAGTGACATCCCACAGCGGCCCCAGTAGTAATAGTGACATCCCACAGCATCCCCAGAAGTAATAGTGACACCCCACAGCATCCCCCAGTAGTAATAGGGACATCCCATAGCAGCCCCTGTAGTAATAGTGACATCCCACAGCGGCCTCTCTAGTAATAGTGACATCCCACAGCGTCCCCCAGTAGTAGTAGTGACATCCCATAGCGGCCCCAGTAGTAATAGTGACATCCCACAGCGGCCCCTGTAGTAGTAGTGACATCCCACAGCGGCCCCTGTAGTAATAGTGACATACCACAGCGGCCCTGTAGTAATAGTGACATCCCACAGCGGCCCCTGTAGTAATAGTGACATCCCACAGCGGCCCCTGTAGTAATAGTGACATCCCACAGCGGCCCCAGTAGTAATAGTGACATCCCACAGTGGCCCCTGTAGTAATAGTGACATCCCACAGTGGCCCCTGTAGTAATAGTGACATCCCACAGCGGCCCCTGTAGTAATAGTGACATCCCACAGCGGCCCCTGTAGTAGTATTGACATCCCATAGCAGCCTCTGTAGTAATAGTGATATCCCACAGCGGCCCCTGTAGTAATAGTGACATCCCACAGCGGCCCCAGTAGTAATAGTGACACCACACAGCGGCCCCCAGTAGTAATAGTGACATCCCACAGCGGCCCCAGTAGTAATAGTGACATCCCACAGCATCCCCAGAAGTAATAGTGACACCCCACAGCATCCCCCAGTAGTAATAGGGACATCCCATAGCAGCCCCTGTAGTAATAGTGACATCCCACAGCGGCCTCTCTAGTAATAGTGACATCCCACAGCGTCCCCCAGTAGTAGTAGTGACATCCCACAGCGGCCCCAGTAGTAATAGTGACATCCCACAGCGGCCCCTGTAGTAGTAGTGACATCCCACAGCGGCCCCTGTAGTAATAGTGACATCCCACAGCGGCCCTGTAGTAATAGTGACATCCCACAGCGGCCCCTGTAGTAATAGTGACATCCCACAGCGGCCCCTGTAGTAATAGTGACATCCCACAGCGGCCCCAGTAGTAATAGTGACATCCCACAGTGGCCCCTGTAGTAATAGTGACATCCCACAGTGGCCCCTGTAGTAATAGTGACATCCCACAGCGGCCCCTGTAGTAATAGTGACATCCCACAGCGGCCCCTGTAGTAATAGTGACATCCCACAGAGGCCCCTGTAGTAGTAGTGACATCCCATAGCAGCCTCTGTAGTAATAGTGATATCCCACAGCGGCCCCTGTAGTAATAGTGACATCCCACAGCGGCCCCAGTAGTAATAGTGACACCACACAGCGGCCCCCAGTAGTAATAGTGACATCCCACAGCGGCCCCAGTAGTAATAGTGACATCCCACAGCATCCCCAGAAGTAATAGTGACACCCCACAGCATCCCCCAGTAGAAATAGGGACATCCCATAGCAGCCCCTGTAGTAATAGTGACATCCCACAGCGGCCTCTCTAGTAATAGTGACATCCCACAGCGTCCCCCAGTAGTAGTAGTGACATCCCACAGCGGCCCCAGTAGTAATAGTGACATCCCACAGCGGCCCCTGTAGTAGTAGTGACATCCCACAGCGGCCCCTGTAGTAATAGTGACATCCCACAGCGGCCCTGTAGTAATAGTGACATCCCACAGCGGCCCCTGTAGTAATAGTGACATCCCACAGCGGCCCCTGTAGTAATAGTGACATCCCACAGCGGCCCCAGTAGTAATAGTGACATCCCACAGTGGCCCCTGTAGTAATAGTGACATCCCACAGTGGCCCCTATAGTAATAGTGACATCCCACAGCGGCCCCTGTAGTAATAGTGACATCCCACAGCGGCCCCTGTAGTAATAGTGATATCCCACAGCGGCCCCTGTAGTAATAGTGACATCCCACAGCGGCCCCAGTAGTAATAGTGATATCCCACAGCGGCCCCTGTAGTAATAGTGACATCCCACAGCGGCCCCAGTAGTAATAGTGACATCCCACAGCATCCCCCAGTAGTAATAGTGATATCCCACAGCGGCCCCTCTAGTAATAGTGACATCCCACAACGGCCCCTGTAGTAATAGTGACATCCCACAGCGGCCCCAGTAGTAATAGTGACATCCCACAGCGGCATTTTCAGTAATAGTGACATCCCAAAGCCGCCCCAGTAGTAATAGGGACATCCCACAGCAGCCCTATAGTAATACTGACATCCCACAGAGGCCCCAGTAGTAATAGTGACATCCCACAGCGGCCCCTGTATTAATAGTGACAACCCCCCGAGGCCCCAGTAGTAACAGTGACATCCCAAAGAGGCACGCAGTATAATAGTGACATCCCTCAGCAGCCCCAGTAGTAATAGTGACATCCCACAGCGGCCCCTGTAGTAATAGTGACATCCCACAGCGGCCCCAGCGGTAATAGTGACATCCCACAGCATCCCCCAGTAGTAATAGTGACATCCCACAGCGGCCCCAGCGGTAATAGTGACATCCCACAGTGGCATTTTCAGTAATAGTGACATTCCACAGCGGCCCCAGTAGTAATAGTGACATCCCACAGCGACCCCTGTAGTAATAGTGACATCCCACAGCGGCCCCTATACTAATACTGACATCTCACAGCGTCCCCCAGTAGTAATAGTGACATTCCACAGCGGCCCCTGTAGTAGTAGTTACATCCCATAAGCCCCTGTAGTAATAGTGACATCCCACAGCGGCCCCTGTAGTAATAGTGACATCCCACAGCGTCCCCCAGTAGTAGTAGTGACATCCCACAGCGGCCCCTGTAGTAATAGTGACATCCCACAGCGGCCCATGTAGTAGCAGTGACATCCTACAGCGGCCCCTGTAGTAATAGTGACATCCCACAGCGGCCCTGTAGTAAAAGTGACATCCCACGGCGGCCCCTGTAGTAATAGTGACATCCCACAGCGGCCCCTGTAGTAATAGTGACATCCCACAGCGGCCCCTGTAGTAATAGTGACATCCCACAGCGGCCCCTGTAGTAATAGTGACATCCCACAGCGGCCCCAGTAGTAATAGTGACATCCCACAGCGGCATTTTCAGTAATAGTGACATCCCAAAGCCGCCCCAGTAGTAATAGGGACATCCCACAGCGGCCCCTGTAGTAATAGTGACATCCCACAGCGGCCCCTATAGTAATACTGACATCCCACAGAGGCCCCCAGTATAATAGTGACATCCCTCAGCAGCCCCAGTAGTAATAGTGACATCCCACAGCGGCCCCTGTAGTAATAGTGACATCCCACAGCGGCCCCAGCGGTAATAGTGACATCCCACAGTGGCATTTTCAGTAATAGTGACATCCCACAGCGGCCCCAGTAGTAATAGTGACATCCCACAGCAGCCCCTGTAGTAATAGTGACATCCGACAGCGGCCCCAGCGGTAATAGTGACATCCCACAGTGGCATTTTCAGTAATAGTGACATCCCACAGCGGCCCCTTAGTAGTAATAGTGACATCCCACAGCGGCCCCTGTAGTAATAGTGACATCCCACAGCGGCCCCTATAGTAATACTGACATCCCACAGAGGCCCCAGTAGTAATAGTGACATCCCACAGCGGCATTTTCAGTAATAGTGACATCCCACAGCGGCCCCAGTAGTAATAGTGACATCCCACAGCGGCCCCCAGTAGTAATAGTGACATCCCACAGCGGCCCCTGTAGTAATAGTGACATCCCACAGCGGACCCTGTAGTAATAGTGACATCCCACAGCGGCCCCAGTAGTAATAGTGACATCCCACAGCGGCCCCTATACTAATACTGACATCCCACAGCGTCGCCCAGTAGTAATAGTGACATCCCAAAGCGGCCCCTGTAGTAGTGGTTACATCCCATAGCAGCCCCTGTAGTAATAGTGACATCCCACAGCGGCCTCTGTAGTAATAATGACATCCCACAGCAGCCCCTGTAGTAATAGTGACATCCCACAGCAGCCCCTGTAGTAATAGTGACATCCCACAGCGGCCCCTATACTAATACTGACATCCCACAGCGTCGCCCAGTAGTAATAGTGACATCCCAAAGCGGCCCCTGTAGTAGTAGTTACATCCCATAGCAGCCCCTGTAGTAATAGTGACATCCCACAGCGGCCCCTGTAGTAATAGTGACATCCCACAGCGGACCCTGTAGTAATAGTGACATCCCACAGCGGCCCCTGTAGTAATAGTGACATCCCACAGCGGCCCCTATACTAATACTGACATCCCACAGAGTCGCCCAGTAGTAATAGTGACATCCCAAAGCGGCCCCTGTAGTAGTAGTTACATCCCATAGCAGCCCCTGTAGTAATAGTGACATCCCACAGCGGCCTCTGTAGTAATAATGACATCCCACAGCAGCCCCTGTAGTAATAGTGACATCCCACAGCGGCCCCTGTAGTAATAGTGACATCCCACAGCGGCCCCTATACTAATACTGACATCCCACAGCGTCGCCCAGTAGTAATAGTGACATCCCAAAGCGGCCCCTGTAGTAGTAGTTACATCCCATAGCAGCCCCTGTAGTAATAGTGACATCCCACAGCGGCCTCTGTAGTAATAATGACATCCCACAGCGGCCCCTGTAGTAATAATGACATCCCACAGCGGCCTCTGTAGTAATAGTGACATCCCATAGCGGCCCCTGTAGTAATAGTGACATCCCACAGCGTCCCCCAGTAGTAGTAGTGACATCCCACAGCGGCCCCTGTTGTAATAGTGACATCCCACAGCATCCCCCAGTAGTAGTAGTGACATCCCACAGCGGCCCCTGTAGTAATAGTGACATCTCACAGCGGCCCATGTAGTAGCAGTGACATCCTACAGCGGCCCCTGTAGTAATAGTGACATCCCACAGCGGCCCTGTAGTAATAGTGACATCCCACAGCGGCCCCTGTAGTAATAGTGACATCCCACAGCGGCCCCTGTAGTAATAGTGACATCCCACAGCGGCCCCTGTAGTAATAGTGACATTCCACAGCGGCCCCAGTAGTAATAGTGACATCCCACAGCGGGCCCCTGTAGTAATAGTGACATCCCACAGCGGCCCTGTAGTAATAGTGACATCCCACAGCGGCCCCAGTAGTAATAATGACATCCCACAGCGGCCCCAGTAGTAATAGTGACATCCCACAGCGGCCCCTATAGTAATACTGACATCCCACAGAGGCCCCAGTAGTAATAGTGACATCCCACAGCGGCATTTTCAGTAATAGTGACATCCCACAGCGGCCCCTGTATTAATAGTGACATCCCACAGCGGCCCCTGTAGTAATAGTGACATCCCACAGAGGCCCCAGTAGTAACAGTGACATCCCACAGCGGCCCCTGTAGTAATAGTGACATCCCACAGAGGCCCCTGTAGTAATAGTGACATCCCACAGAGGCCCCTGTAGTAATAGTGACATCCCACAGAGGCCCCAGTAGTAACAGTGACATCCCACAGCGGCCCCTGTAGTAATAGTGACATCCCACAGCGGCCCCTGTAGTAATAGTGACATCCCACAGAGGCCCCTGTAGTAATAGTGACATCCCACAGAGGCCCCTGTAGTAATAGTGACATCCCACAGAGGCCCCAGTAGTAACAGTGACATCCCACAGCGGCCCCTGTAGTAATAGTGACATCCCACAGAGGCCCCTGTAGTAATAGTGACATCCCACAGAGGCCCCTGTAGTAATAGTGACATCCCAAAGCGGCCCCTGTAGTAATAGTGACATCCCACAGAGGCCCCTGTAGTAATAGTGACATCCCACAGAGGCCCCTGTAGTAATAGTGACATCCCAAAGCGGCCCCTGTAGTAATAGTGACATCCCACAGAGGCCCCTGTAGTAATAGTGACATCCCACAGAGGCCCCTGTAGTAATAGTGACATCCCACAGAGGCCCCAGTAGTAACAGTGACATCCCACAGCGGCCCCTGTAGTAATAGTGACATCCCACAGAGGCCCCTGTAGTAATAGTGACATCCCACAGAGGCCCCTGTAGTAATAGTGACATCCCACAGAGGCCCCTGTAGTAATAGTGACATCCCAAAGCGGCCCCTGTAGTAATAGTGACATCCCACAGAGGCCCCTGTAGTAATAGTGACATCCCACAGAGGCCCCTGTAGTAATAGTGACATCCCACAGAGGCCCCAGTAGTAACAGTGACATCCCACAGCGGCCCCTGTAGTAATAGTGACATCCCACAGAGGCCCCTGTAGTAATAGTGACATCCCACAGAGGCCCCAGTAGTAACAGTGACATCCCACAGCGGACCCTGTAGTAATAGTGACATCCCACAGCGGCCCCTGTAGTAATAGTGACATCCCACAGCGGCCCCTATACTAATACTGACATCCCACAGAGTCGCCCAGTAGTAATAGTGACATCCCAAAGCGGCCCCTGTAGTAGTAGTTACATCCCATAGCAGCCCCTGTAGTAATAGTGACATCCCACAGCGGCCTCTGTAGTAATAATGACATCCCACAGCAGCCCCTGTAGTAATAGTGACATCCCACAGCGGCCCCTGTATTAATAGTGACATCCCACAGCGGCCCCTATACTAATACTGACATCCCACAGCGTCGCCCAGTAGTAATAGTGACATCCCAAAGCGGCCCCTGTAGTAGTAGTTACATCCCATAGCAGCCCCTGTAGTAATAGTGACATCCCACAGCGGCCTCTGTAGTAATAATGACATCCCACAGCGGCCCCTGTAGTAATAATGACATCCCACAGCGGCCTCTGTAGTAATAGTGACATCCCATAGCGGCCCCTGTAGTAATAGTGACATCCCACAGCGTCCCCCAGTAGTAGTAGTGACATCCCACAGCGGCCCCTGTTGTAATAGTGACATCCCACAGCATCCCCCAGTAGTAGTAGTGACATCCCACAGCGGCCCCTGTAGTAATAGTGACATCTCACAGCGGCCCATGTAGTAGCAGTGACATCCTACAGCGGCCCCTGTAGTAATAGTGACATCCCACAGCGGCCCTGTAGTAATAGTGACATCCCACAGCGGCCCCTGTAGTAATAGTGACATCCCACAGCGGCCCCTGTAGTAATAGTGACATCCCACAGCGGCCCCTGTAGTAATAGTGACATTCCACAGCGGCCCCAGTAGTAATAGTGACATCCCACAGCGGCCCCCTGTAGTAATAGTGACATCCCACAGCGGCCCTGTAGTAATAGTGACATCCCACAGCGGCCCCAGTAGTAATAATGACATCCCACAGCGGCCCCAGTAGTAATAGTGACATCCCACAGCGGCCCCTATAGTAATACTGACATCCCACAGAGGCCCCAGTAGTAATAGTGACATCCCACAGCGGCATTTTCAGTAATAGTGACATCCCACAGCGGCCCCTGTATTAATAGTGACATCCCACAGCGGCCCCTGTAGTAATAGTGACATCCCACAGAGGCCCCAGTAGTAACAGTGACATCCCACAGCGGCCCCTGTAGTAATAGTGACATCCCACAGAGGCCCCTGTAGTAATAGTGACATCCCACAGAGGCCCCTGTAGTAATAGTGACATCCCACAGAGGCCCCAGTAGTAACAGTGACATCCCACAGCGGCCCCTGTAGTAATAGTGACATCCCACAGCGGCCCCTGTAGTAATAGTGACATCCCACAGAGGCCCCTGTAGTAATAGTGACATCCCACAGAGGCCCCTGTAGTAATAGTGACATCCCACAGAGGCCCCAGTAGTAACAGTGACATCCCACAGCGGCCCCTGTAGTAATAGTGACATCCCACAGAGGCCCCTGTAGTAATAGTGACATCCCACAGAGGCCCCTGTAGTAATAGTGACATCCCAAAGCGGCCCCTGTAGTAATAGTGACATCCCACAGAGGCCCCTGTAGTAATAGTGACATCCCACAGAGGCCCCTGTAGTAATAGTGACATCCCAAAGCGGCCCCTGTAGTAATAGTGACATCCCACAGAGGCCCCCAGTAGTAATAGTGACATCCCACAGAGGCCCCTGTAGTAATAGTGACATCCCACAGAGGCCCCAGTAGTAACAGTGACATCCCACAGCGGCCCCTGTAGTAATAGTGACATCCCACAGCGGCCCCTGTAGTAATAGTGACATCCCACAGAGGCCCCTGTAGTAATAGTGACATCCCACAGAGGCCCCTGTAGTAATAGTGACATCCCACAGAGGCCCCAGTAGTAACAGTGACATCCCACAGCGGCCCCTGTAGTAATAGTGACATCCCACAGAGGCCCCTGTAGTAATAGTGACATCCCACAGAGGCCTCAGTAGTAACAGTGACATCCCACAGCGGACCCTGTAGTAATAGTGACATCCCACAGCGGCCCCTGTAGTAATAGTGACATCCCACAGTGGCCCCTATACTAATACTGACATCCCACAGAGTCGCCCAGTAGTAATAGTGACATCCCAAAGCGGCCCCTGTAGTAGTAGTTACATCCCATAGCAGCCCCTGTAGTAATAGTGACATCCCACAGCGGCCTCTGTAGTAATAATGACATCCCACAGCAGCCCCTGTAGTAATAGTGACATCCCACAGCGGCCCCTGTAGTAATAGTGACATCCCACAGCGGCCCCTATACTAATACTGACATCCCACAGCGTCGCCCAGTAGTAATAGTGACATCCCAAAGCGGCCCCTGTAGTAGTAGTTACATCCCATAGCAGCCCCTGTAGTAATAGTGACATCCCACAGCGGCCTCTGTAGTAATAATGACATCCCACAGCGGCCCCTGTAGTAATAATGACATCCCACAGCGGCCTCTGTAGTAATAGTGACATCCCATAGCGGCCCCTGTAGTAATAGTGACATCCCACAGCGTCCCCCAGTAGTAGTAGTGACATCCCACAGCGGCCCCTGTTGTAATAGTGACATCCCACAGCATCCCCCAGTAGTAGTAGTGACATCCCACAGCGGCCCCTGTAGTAATAGTGACATCTCACAGCGGCCCATGTAGTAGCAGTGACATCCTACAGCGGCCCCTGTAGTAATAGTGACATCCCACAGCGGCCCTGTAGTAATAGTGACATCCCACAGCGGCCCCTGTAGTAATAGTGACATCCCACAGCGGCCCCTGTAGTAATAGTGACATCCCACAGCGGCCCCTGTAGTAATAGTGACATTCCACAGCGGCCCCAGTAGTAATAGTGACATCCCACAGCGGCCCCCTGTAGTAATAGTGACATCCCACAGCGGCCCTGTAGTAATAGTGACATCCCACAGCGGCCCCAGTAGTAATAATGACATCCCACAGCGGCCCCAGTAGTAATAGTGACATCCCACAGCGGCCCCTATAGTAATACTGACATCCCACAGAGGCCCCAGTAGTAATAGTGACATCCCACAGCGGCATTTTCAGTAATAGTGACATCCCACAGCGGCCCCTGTATTAATAGTGACATCCCACAGCGGCCCCTGTAGTAATAGTGACATCCCACAGAGGCCCCAGTAGTAACAGTGACATCCCACAGCGGCCCCTGTAGTAATAGTGACATCCCACAGAGGCCCCTGTAGTAATAGTGACATCCCACAGAGGCCCCTGTAGTAATAGTGACATCCCACAGAGGCCCCAGTAGTAACAGTGACATCCCACAGCGGCCCCTGTAGTAATAGTGACATCCCACAGCGGCCCCTGTAGTAATAGTGACATCCCAGAGAGGCCCCTGTAGTAATAGTGACATCCCACAGAGGCCCCTGTAGTAATAGTGACATCCCACAGAGGCCCCAGTAGTAACAGTGACATCCCACAGCGGCCCCTGTAGTAATAGTGACATCCCACAGAGGCCCCTGTAGTAATAGTGACATCCCACAGAGGCCCCTGTAGTAATAGTGACATCCCAAAGCGGCCCCTGTAGTAATAGTGACATCCCACAGAGGCCCCTGTAGTAATAGTGACATCCCACAGAGGCCCCTGTAGTAATAGTGACATCCCAAAGCGGCCCCTGTAGTAATAGTGACATCCCACAGAGGCCCCTGTAGTAATAGTGACATCCCACAGAGGCCACTGTAGTAATAGTGACATCCCACAGAGGCCCCAGTAGTAACAGTGACATCCCACAGCGGCCCCTGTAGTAATAGTGACATCCCACAGAGGCCCCAGTAGTAATAGTGACATCCCACAGCAGCCCCAGTAGTAATAGTGATATCCCACAGCGGCCCCTGTAGTAATAGTGACATCCCACAGCGGCCCCAGTAGTAATAGTGACATCCCACAGCATCCCCCAGTAGTAATAGTGATATCCCACAGCGGCCCCTCTAGTAATAGTGACATCCCACAACGGCCCCTGTAGTAATAGTGACATCCCACAGCGGCCCCAGTAGTAATAGTGACATCCCACAGCGGCATTTTCAGTAATAGTGACATCCCAAAGCCGCCCCAGTAGTAATAGGGACATCCCACAGCAGCCCTATAGTAATACTGACATCCCACAGAGGCCCCAGTAGTAATAGTGACATCCCACAGCGGCCCCTGTATTAATAGTGACAACCCCCCGAGGCCCCAGTAGTAACAGTGACATCCCACAGAGGCACGCAGTATAATAGTGACATCCCTCAGCAGCCCCAGTAGTAATAGTGACATCCCACAGCGGCCCCTGTAGTAATAGTGACATCCCACAGCGGCCCCAGCGGTAATAGTGACATCCCACAGCATCCCCCAGTAGTAATAGTGACATCCCACAGCGGCCCCAGCGGTAATAGTGACATCCCACAGTGGCATTTTCAGTAATAGTGACATTCCACAGCGGCCCCAGTAGTAATAGTGACATCCCACAGCGACCCCTGTAGTAATAGTGACATCCCACAGCGGCCCCTATACTAATACTGACATCTCACAGCGTCCCCCAGTAGTAATAGTGACATCCCACAGCGGCCCCTGTAGTAGTAGTTACATCCCATAAGCCCCTGTAGTAATAGTGACATCCCACAGCGGCCCCTGTAGTAATAGTGACATCCCACAGCGTCCCCCAGTAGTAGTAGTGACATCCCACAGCGGCCCCTGTAGTAATAGTGACATCCCACAGCGGCCCATGTAGTAGCAGTGACATCCTACAGCGGCCCCTGTAGTAATAGTGACATCCCACAGCGGCCCTGTAGTAAAAGTGACATCCCACGGCGGCCCCTGTAGTAATAGTGACATCCCACAGCGGCCCCTGTAGTAATAGTGACATCCCACAGCGGCCCCTGTAGTAATAGTGACATCCCACAGCGGCCCCTGTAGTAATAGTGACATCCCACAGCGGCCCCAGTAGTAATAGTGACATCCCACTACGGCATTTTCAGTAATAGTGACATCCCAAAGCCGCCCCAGTAGTAATAGGGACATCCCACAGCGGCCCCTGTAGTAATAGTGACATCCCACAGCGGCCCCTATAGTAATACTGACATCCCACAGAGGCCCCAGTAGTAATAGTGACATCCCACAGCGGCCCCTGTAGTAATAGTGACATCCCACAGCGGCATTTTCAGTAATAGTGACATCCCACAGCGGCCCCTGTATTAATAGTGACATCCCACAGCAGCCCCTGTAGTAATAGTAACATCCCACAGAGGCCCCAGTAGTAACAGTGACATCCCACAGAGGCCCCCAGTATAATAGTGACATCCCACAGCGGCCCCTGTAGTAATAGTGACATCCCTCAGCAGCCCCAGTAGTAATAGTGACATCCCACAGCGGCCCCTGTAGTAATAGTGACATCCCACAGCGGCCCCAGCGGTAATAGTGACATCCCACAGTGGCATTTTCAGTAATAGTGACATCCCACAGCGGCCCCAGTAGTAATAGTGACATCCCACAGCAGCCCCTGTAGTAATAGTGACATCCGACAGCGGCCCCAGCGGTAATAGTGACATCCCACAGTGGCATTTTCAGTAATAGTGACATCCCACAGCGGCCCCTTAGTAGTAATAGTGACATTCCACAGCGGCCCCTGTAGTAATAGTGACATCCCACAGCGGCCCCTATAGTAATACTGACATCCCACAGAGGCCCCAGTAGTAATAGTGACATCCCACAGCGGCATTTTCAGTAATAGTGACATCCCACAGCGGCCCCAGTAGTAATAGTGACATCCCACAGCGGCCCCCAGTAGTAATAGTGACATCCCACAGCGGCCCCTGTAGTAATAGTGACATCCCACAGCGGACCCTGTAGTAATAGTGACATCCCACAGCGGCCCCAGTAGTAATAGTGACATCCCACAGCGGCCCCTATACTAATACTGACATCCCACAGCGTCGCCCAGTAGTAATAGTGACATCCCAAAGCGGCCCCTGTAGTAGTAGTTACATCCCATAGCAGCCCCTGTAGTAATAGTGACATCCCACAGCAGCCCCTGTAGTAATAGTGACATCCGACAGCGGCCCCAGCGGTAATAGTGACATCCCACAGTGGCATTTTCAGTAATAGTGACATCCCACAGCGGCCCCTTAGTAGTAATAGTGACATCCCACAGCGGCCCCTGTAGTAATAGTGACATCCCACAGCGGCCCCTATAGTAATACTGACATCCCACAGAGGCCCCAGTAGTAATAGTGACATCCCACAGCGGCATTTTCAGTAATAGTGACATCCCACAGCGGCCCCAGTAGTAATAGTGACATCCCACAGCGGCCCCCAGTAGTAATAGTGACATCCCACAGCGGCCCCTGTAGTAATAGTGACATCCCACAGCGGACCCTGTAGTAATAGTGACATCCCACAGCGGCCCCTGTAGTAATAGTGACATCCCACAGCGGCCCCTATACTAATACTGACATCCCACAGCGTCGCCCAGTAGTAATAGTGACATCCCACAGCGGCCCCTGTAGTAGTAGTTACATCCCATAGCAGCCCCTGTAGTAATAGTGACATCCCACAGCGGCCCCTGTAGTAATAGTGACATCCCACAGCGTCCCCCAGTAGTAGTAGTGACATCCCACAGCAGCGCCTGTAGTAATAGTGACATCCCACAGCGGCCTCAGTAGTAGTAGTGACATCCCACAGCGTCCCCCAGTAGTACTAGTGACATCCCACAGCGGCCACTGTAGTAATAGTGACATCCCACAGCGGCCTCTGTAGTAATAGTGACATCCCACAGCGTCCCCCAGTAGTAGTAGTGACATCCCACAGCGGCTCCTGTAGTAATAGTGACATCCCACAGCGGCCCCAGTAGTAATAGTGACATCCCACAGCGGCCCACAGTAGTAATAGTGACATCCCACAGCATCCCCCAGTAGTAATAGTGGCATACCACAGTGGCCCCTATAGTAATACTGACATCCCACAGCGGCCCCCAGTAGTAATAGTGACATCCCACAGCATCCCCCAGCAGTAATAGAGACATCTCACAGCGGCCCCTGTAGTAATAGTGACACCCCACAGCGGCCCCCAGTAGTAATAGTGACATCCCACAGCGGCCCCAGTAGTAATAGTGACATCCTACAGCATCCCCCAGTAGTAATAGTGACATCCCACAGCAGCCCCAGAAGTCATAGTGACACCGCACAGCATCCCCCAGTAGTAATAGGGACATCCCACAGCGGCCCCTGTTATAATAGTGACATCCCACAGCGTCCCCCAGTAGTAGTAGTGACATCCCATAGCAGCCCCTGTAGTAATAGTGACATCCCACAGCGGCCTCTCTAGTAATAGTGACATCCCACAGCGTCCCCCAGTGGTAGTAGTGACATCCCACAGAGGCCGCAGTAGTAATACTGACATCCCACAGCGGCCCCTGTAGTAGTAGTGAGATCCCACAGCGGCCCCTGTAGTAATAGTGACATCCCACAGCGGCCCTGTAGTAATAGTGACATCCCACAGCGGCCCTTCTAGTAATAGTGACATCCCACAGCAGCCCCTGTAGTAATAGTGACATCCCACAGCGGCCCCTGTAGTAATAGTGACATTCCACAGCGGCCCCAGTAGTAATAGTGACATCCCACAGTGGCCCCTGTAGTAATAGTGAAATCCCACAGTGGCCCCTGTAGTAATAGTGACATCCCACAGCGGCCCCTGTAGTAATAGTGACATCCCACAGCGGCCCCTGTAGTAGTAGTGACATCCCATAGCAGCCCCTGTAGTAATAGTGATATCCCACAGCGGCCCCTGTAGTAATAGTGACATCCCACAGCGGCCCCAGTAGTAATAGTGATATCCCACAGCGGCCCCTGTAGTAATAGTGACATCCCACAGCGGCCCCAGTAGTAATAGTGACATCCCACAGCATCCCCCAGTAGTAATAGTGATATCCCACAGCGGCCCCTGTAGTAATAGTGATATCCCACAGCGGCCCCTGTAGTAATAGTGACATCCCACAGCGGCCCCTGTAGTAATAGTGACATCCCACAGCGGCCCCTGTAGTAATAGTGACATCTCAAAGCGGCCCCAGTAGTAACAGTGACATCCCACAGCGGCCCCTGCAGTAATAGTGACATCCCACAGAGGCCCCAGTAGTAACAGTGACATCCCACAGCGGCCCCTGTAGTAATAGTGACATCCCAAAGCGGCCCCAGTAGTAATAGGGACATCCCACAGCGGCCCCTCTAGTAATAGTGACATCCCACAACGGCCCCTGCAGTAATAGTGACATCCCACAGCAGCCCCAGTAGTAATAGTGACATCCCACAGCGGCATTTTCAATAATAGTGACATCCCAAAGCCGCCCCAGTAGTAATAGGGACATCCCACAGCGGCCCCTGTAGTAATAGTGACATCCCACAGCGGCCCCTGTATTAATAGTTACATCCCACAGCGGCCCCTATAGTAATACTGACATCCCACAGAGGCCCCAGTAGTAATAGTAACATCCCACAGCGGCATTTTCAGTAATAGTGACATCCCACAGCGGCCCCTGTATTAATAGTGACATCCCACAGCGGCCCCTGTATTAATAGTGACATCCTACAGCGGCCCCTGTATTAATAGTGACATCCCACAGCAGCCCCTGTAGTAATAGTGACATCCCACAGAGGCCCCAGTAGTAACAGTGACATCCCACAGAGGCCCCAGTAGTAATAGTAACATCCCACAGCGGCATTTTCAGTAATAGTGACATCCCACAGTGGCCCCTGTATTAATAGTGACATCCCACAGCAGCCCCTGTAGTAATAGTGACATCCCACAGCGTCCCCCAGTGGTAGTAGTGACATCCCACAGAGGCCCCAGTAGTAATACTGACATCCCACAGCGGCCCCTGTAGTAGTAGTGAGATCCCACAGCGGCCCCTGTAGTAATAGTGACATCCCACAGCGGCCCTGTAGTAATAGTGACATCCCACAGCGGCCCCTGTAGTAATAGTGACATCCCACAGCAGCCCCTGTAGTAATAGTGACATCCCACAGCGGCCCCTGTAGTAATAGTGACATTCCACAGCGGCCCCAGTAGTAATAGTGACATCCCACAGTGGCCCCTGTAGTAATAGTGAAATCCCACAGTGGCCCCTGTAGTAATAGTGACATCCCACAGCGGCCCCTGTAGTAATAGTGACATCCCACAGCGGTCCCTGTAGTAGTAGTGACATCCCATAGCAGCCCCTGTAGTAATAGTGATATCCCACAGCGGCCCCTGTAGTAATAGTGACATCCCACAGCGGCCCCTGTAGTAATAGTGATATCCCACAGCGGCCCCTGTAGTAATAGTGATATCCCACAGCGGCCCCTGTAGTAATAGAGACATCCCACAGCGGCCCCTGTAGTAATAGTGACATCCCACAGCGGCCCCTGTAGTAATAGTGACATCTCAAAGCGGCCCCAGTAGTAACAGTGACATCCCACAGCGGCCCCTGCAGTAATAGTGACATCCCACAGAGGCCCCAGTAGTAACAGTGACATCCCACAGCGGCCCCTGTAGTAATAGTGACATCCCAAAGCGGCCCCAGTAGTAATAGGGACATCCCACAGCGGCCCCTCTAGTAATAGTGACATCCCACAACGGCCCCTGTAGTAATAGTGACATCCCACAGCAGCCCCAGTAGTAATAGTGACATCCCACAGCGGCATTTTCAATAATAGTGACATCCCAAAGCCGCCCCAGTAGTAATAGGGACATCCCACAGCGGCCCCTGTAGTAATAGTGACATCCCACAGCGGCCCCTGTATTAATAGTGACATCCCACAGCGGCCCCTATAGTAATACTGACATCCCACAGAGGCCCCAGTAGTAATAGTAACATCCCACAGCGGCATTTTCAGTAATAGTGACATCCCACAGCGGCCCCTGTATTAATAGTGACATCCCACAGCAGCCCCTGTAGTAATAGTGACATCCCACAGAGGCCCCAGTAATAACAGTGACATCCCACAGAGGCCCCCAGTATAATAGGGACATCCCTCAGCATCCCCCAGTAGTAATAGTGACATCCCACAGCGGCCCCTGTAGTAATAGTGACACCCCACAGCGGCCCCCAGTAGTAATAGTGACATCCCACAGCGGCCCCAGTAGTAATAGTGACATCCCACAGCATCCCCAGAAGTAATAGTGACACCCCACAGCATCCCCCAGTAGTAATAGGGACATCCCATAGCAGCCCCTGTAGTAATAGTGACATCCCACAGCGGCCTCTCTAGTAATAGTGACATCCCACAGCGTCCCCCAGTAGTAGTAGTGACATCCCATAGCGGCCCCAGTAGTAATAGTGACATCCCACAGCGGCCCCTGTAGTAGTAGTGACATCCCACAGCGGCCCCTGTAGTAATAGTGACATACCACAGCGGCCCTGTAGTAATAGTGACATCCCACAGCGGCCCCTGTAGTAATAGTGACATCCCACAGCGGCCCCTGTAGTAATAGTGACATCCCACAGCGGCCCCAGTAGTAATAGTGACATCCCACAGTGGCCCCTGTAGTAATAGTGACATCCCACAGTGGCCCCTGTAGTAATAGTGACATCCCACAGCGGCCCCTGTAGTAATAGTGACATCCCACAGCGGCCCCTGTAGTAGTATTGACATCCCATAGCAGCCTCTGTAGTAATAGTGATATCCCACAGCGGCCCCTGTAGTAATAGTGACATCCCACAGCGGCCCCAGTAGTAATAGTGACACCACACAGCGGCCCCCAGTAGTAATAGTGACATCCCACAGCGGCCCCAGTAGTAATAGTGACATCCCACAGCATCCCCAGAAGTAATAGTGACACCCCACAGCATCCCCCAGTAGTAATAGGGACATCCCATAGCAGCCCCTGTAGTAATAGTGACATCCCACAGCGGCCTCTCTAGTAATAGTGACATCCCACAGCGTCCCCCAGTAGTAGTAGTGACATCCCACAGCGGCCCCAGTAGTAATAGTGACATCCCACAGCGGCCCCTGTAGTAGTAGTGACATCCCACAGCGGCCCCTGTAGTAATAGTGACATCCCACAGCGGCCCTGTAGTAATAGTGACATCCCACAGCGGCCCCTGTAGTAATAGTGACATCCCACAGCGGCCCCTGTAGTAATAGTGACATCCCACAGCGGCCCCAGTAGTAATAGTGACATCCCACAGTGGCCCCTGTAGTAATAGTGACATCCCACAGTGGCCCCTGTAGTAATAGTGACATCCCACAGCGGCCCCTGTAGTAATAGTGACATCCCACAGCGGCCCCTGTAGTAATAGTGACATCCCACAGAGGCCCCTGTAGTAGTAGTGACATCCCATAGCAGCCTCTGTAGTAATAGTGATATCCCACAGCGGCCCCTGTAGTAATAGTGACATCCCACAGCGGCCCCAGTAGTAATAGTGACACCACACAGCGGCCCCCAGTAGTAATAGTGACATCCCACAGCGGCCCCAGTAGTAATAGTGACATCCCACAGCATCCCCAGAAGTAATAGTGACACCCCACAGCATCCCCCAGTAGAAATAGGGACATCCCATAGCAGCCCCTGTAGTAATAGTGACATCCCACAGCGGCCTCTCTAGTAATAGTGACATCCCACAGCGTCCCCCAGTAGTAGTAGTGACATCCCACAGCGGCCCCAGTAGTAATAGTGACATCCCACAGCGGCCCCTGTAGTAGTAGTGACATCCCACAGCGGCCCCTGTAGTAATAGTGACATCCCACAGCGGCCCTGTAGTAATAGTGACATCCCACAGCGGCCCCTGTAGTAATAGTGACATCCCACAGCGGCCCCTGTAGTAATAGTGACATCCCACAGCGGCCCCAGTAGTAATAGTGACATCCCACAGTGGCCCCTGTAGTAATAGTGACATCCCACAGTGGCCCCTATAGTAATAGTGACATCCCACAGCGGCCCCTGTAGTAATAGTGACATCCCACAGCGGCCCCTGTAGTAATAGTGATATCCCACAGCGGCCCCTGTAGTAATAGTGACATCCCACAGCGGCCCCAGTAGTAA
Source organism: Eleutherodactylus coqui (assembly GCF_035609145.1). Lineage (NCBI taxonomy): Eukaryota > Metazoa > Chordata > Amphibia > Anura > Eleutherodactylidae > Eleutherodactylus > Eleutherodactylus coqui. The sequence goes on from NC_089845.1 coordinate 162,762,131, forward strand.
TAGTGATATCCCACAGCGGCCCCTGTAGTAATAGTGACATCCCACAGCGGCCCCAGTAGTAATAGTGACATCCCACAGCATCCCCCAGTAGTAATAGTGATATCCCACAGCGGCCCCTCTAGTAATAGTGACATCCCACAACGGCCCCTGTAGTAATAGTGACATCCCACAGCGGCCCCAGTAGTAATAGTGACATCCCACAGCGGCATTTTCAGTAATAGTGACATCCCAAAGCCGCCCCAGTAGTAATAGGGACATCCCACAGCAGCCCTATAGTAATACTGACATCCCACAGAGGCCCCAGTAGTAATAGTGACATCCCACAGCGGCCCCTGTATTAATAGTGACAACCCCCCGAGGCCCCAGTAGTAACAGTGACATCCCAAAGAGGCACGCAGTATAATAGTGACATCCCTCAGCAGCCCCAGTAGTAATAGTGACATCCCACAGCGGCCCCTGTAGTAATAGTGACATCCCACAGCGGCCCCAGCGGTAATAGTGACATCCCACAGCATCCCCCAGTAGTAATAGTGACATCCCACAGCGGCCCCAGCGGTAATAGTGACATCCCACAGTGGCATTTTCAGTAATAGTGACATTCCACAGCGGCCCCAGTAGTAATAGTGACATCCCACAGCGACCCCTGTAGTAATAGTGACATCCCACAGCGGCCCCTATACTAATACTGACATCTCACAGCGTCCCCCAGTAGTAATAGTGACATTCCACAGCGGCCCCTGTAGTAGTAGTTACATCCCATAAGCCCCTGTAGTAATAGTGACATCCCACAGCGGCCCCTGTAGTAATAGTGACATCCCACAGCGTCCCCCAGTAGTAGTAGTGACATCCCACAGCGGCCCCTGTAGTAATAGTGACATCCCACAGCGGCCCATGTAGTAGCAGTGACATCCTACAGCGGCCCCTGTAGTAATAGTGACATCCCACAGCGGCCCTGTAGTAAAAGTGACATCCCACGGCGGCCCCTGTAGTAATAGTGACATCCCACAGCGGCCCCTGTAGTAATAGTGACATCCCACAGCGGCCCCTGTAGTAATAGTGACATCCCACAGCGGCCCCTGTAGTAATAGTGACATCCCACAGCGGCCCCAGTAGTAATAGTGACATCCCACAGCGGCATTTTCAGTAATAGTGACATCCCAAAGCCGCCCCAGTAGTAATAGGGACATCCCACAGCGGCCCCTGTAGTAATAGTGACATCCCACAGCGGCCCCTATAGTAATACTGACATCCCACAGAGGCCCCCAGTATAATAGTGACATCCCTCAGCAGCCCCAGTAGTAATAGTGACATCCCACAGCGGCCCCTGTAGTAATAGTGACATCCCACAGCGGCCCCAGCGGTAATAGTGACATCCCACAGTGGCATTTTCAGTAATAGTGACATCCCACAGCGGCCCCAGTAGTAATAGTGACATCCCACAGCAGCCCCTGTAGTAATAGTGACATCCGACAGCGGCCCCAGCGGTAATAGTGACATCCCACAGTGGCATTTTCAGTAATAGTGACATCCCACAGCGGCCCCTTAGTAGTAATAGTGACATCCCACAGCGGCCCCTGTAGTAATAGTGACATCCCACAGCGGCCCCTATAGTAATACTGACATCCCACAGAGGCCCCAGTAGTAATAGTGACATCCCACAGCGGCATTTTCAGTAATAGTGACATCCCACAGCGGCCCCAGTAGTAATAGTGACATCCCACAGCGGCCCCCAGTAGTAATAGTGACATCCCACAGCGGCCCCTGTAGTAATAGTGACATCCCACAGCGGACCCTGTAGTAATAGTGACATCCCACAGCGGCCCCAGTAGTAATAGTGACATCCCACAGCGGCCCCTATACTAATACTGACATCCCACAGCGTCGCCCAGTAGTAATAGTGACATCCCAAAGCGGCCCCTGTAGTAGTGGTTACATCCCATAGCAGCCCCTGTAGTAATAGTGACATCCCACAGCGGCCTCTGTAGTAATAATGACATCCCACAGCAGCCCCTGTAGTAATAGTGACATCCCACAGCAGCCCCTGTAGTAATAGTGACATCCCACAGCGGCCCCTATACTAATACTGACATCCCACAGCGTCGCCCAGTAGTAATAGTGACATCCCAAAGCGGCCCCTGTAGTAGTAGTTACATCCCATAGCAGCCCCTGTAGTAATAGTGACATCCCACAGCGGCCCCTGTAGTAATAGTGACATCCCACAGCGGACCCTGTAGTAATAGTGACATCCCACAGCGGCCCCTGTAGTAATAGTGACATCCCACAGCGGCCCCTATACTAATACTGACATCCCACAGAGTCGCCCAGTAGTAATAGTGACATCCCAAAGCGGCCCCTGTAGTAGTAGTTACATCCCATAGCAGCCCCTGTAGTAATAGTGACATCCCACAGCGGCCTCTGTAGTAATAATGACATCCCACAGCAGCCCCTGTAGTAATAGTGACATCCCACAGCGGCCCCTGTAGTAATAGTGACATCCCACAGCGGCCCCTATACTAATACTGACATCCCACAGCGTCGCCCAGTAGTAATAGTGACATCCCAAAGCGGCCCCTGTAGTAGTAGTTACATCCCATAGCAGCCCCTGTAGTAATAGTGACATCCCACAGCGGCCTCTGTAGTAATAATGACATCCCACAGCGGCCCCTGTAGTAATAATGACATCCCACAGCGGCCTCTGTAGTAATAGTGACATCCCATAGCGGCCCCTGTAGTAATAGTGACATCCCACAGCGTCCCCCAGTAGTAGTAGTGACATCCCACAGCGGCCCCTGTTGTAATAGTGACATCCCACAGCATCCCCCAGTAGTAGTAGTGACATCCCACAGCGGCCCCTGTAGTAATAGTGACATCTCACAGCGGCCCATGTAGTAGCAGTGACATCCTACAGCGGCCCCTGTAGTAATAGTGACATCCCACAGCGGCCCTGTAGTAATAGTGACATCCCACAGCGGCCCCTGTAGTAATAGTGACATCCCACAGCGGCCCCTGTAGTAATAGTGACATCCCACAGCGGCCCCTGTAGTAATAGTGACATTCCACAGCGGCCCCAGTAGTAATAGTGACATCCCACAGCGGGCCCCTGTAGTAATAGTGACATCCCACAGCGGCCCTGTAGTAATAGTGACATCCCACAGCGGCCCCAGTAGTAATAATGACATCCCACAGCGGCCCCAGTAGTAATAGTGACATCCCACAGCGGCCCCTATAGTAATACTGACATCCCACAGAGGCCCCAGTAGTAATAGTGACATCCCACAGCGGCATTTTCAGTAATAGTGACATCCCACAGCGGCCCCTGTATTAATAGTGACATCCCACAGCGGCCCCTGTAGTAATAGTGACATCCCACAGAGGCCCCAGTAGTAACAGTGACATCCCACAGCGGCCCCTGTAGTAATAGTGACATCCCACAGAGGCCCCTGTAGTAATAGTGACATCCCACAGAGGCCCCTGTAGTAATAGTGACATCCCACAGAGGCCCCAGTAGTAACAGTGACATCCCACAGCGGCCCCTGTAGTAATAGTGACATCCCACAGCGGCCCCTGTAGTAATAGTGACATCCCACAGAGGCCCCTGTAGTAATAGTGACATCCCACAGAGGCCCCTGTAGTAATAGTGACATCCCACAGAGGCCCCAGTAGTAACAGTGACATCCCACAGCGGCCCCTGTAGTAATAGTGACATCCCACAGAGGCCCCTGTAGTAATAGTGACATCCCACAGAGGCCCCTGTAGTAATAGTGACATCCCAAAGCGGCCCCTGTAGTAATAGTGACATCCCACAGAGGCCCCTGTAGTAATAGTGACATCCCACAGAGGCCCCTGTAGTAATAGTGACATCCCAAAGCGGCCCCTGTAGTAATAGTGACATCCCACAGAGGCCCCTGTAGTAATAGTGACATCCCACAGAGGCCCCTGTAGTAATAGTGACATCCCACAGAGGCCCCAGTAGTAACAGTGACATCCCACAGCGGCCCCTGTAGTAATAGTGACATCCCACAGAGGCCCCTGTAGTAATAGTGACATCCCACAGAGGCCCCTGTAGTAATAGTGACATCCCACAGAGGCCCCTGTATTAATAGTGACATCCCACAGCGGCCCCTATAGTAATACTGACATCCCACAGAGGCCCCAGTAGTAATAGTAACATCCCACAGCGGCATTTTCAGTAATAGTGACATCCCACAGCGGCCCCTGTATTAATAGTGACATCCCACAGCAGCCCCTGTAGTAATAGTGACATCCCACAGAGGCCCCAGTAATAACAGTGACATCCCACAGAGGCCCCCAGTATAATAGGGACATCCCTCAGCATCCCCCAGTAGTAATAGTGACATCCCACAGCGGCCCCTGTAGTAATAGTGACACCCCACAGCGGCCCCCAGTAGTAATAGTGACATCCCACAGCGGCCCCAGTAGTAATAGTGACATCCCACAGCATCCCCAGAAGTAATAGTGACACCCCACAGCATCCCCCAGTAGTAATAGGGACATCCCATAGCAGCCCCTGTAGTAATAGTGACATCCCACAGCGGCCTCTCTAGTAATAGTGACATCCCACAGCGTCCCCCAGTAGTAGTAGTGACATCCCATAGCGGCCCCAGTAGTAATAGTGACATCCCACAGCGGCCCCTGTAGTAGTAGTGACATCCCACAGCGGCCCCTGTAGTAATAGTGACATACCACAGCGGCCCTGTAGTAATAGTGACATCCCACAGCGGCCCCTGTAGTAATAGTGACATCCCACAGCGGCCCCTGTAGTAATAGTGACATCCCACAGCGGCCCCAGTAGTAATAGTGACATCCCACAGTGGCCCCTGTAGTAATAGTGACATCCCACAGTGGCCCCTGTAGTAATAGTGACATCCCACAGCGGCCCCTGTAGTAATAGTGACATCCCACAGCGGCCCCTGTAGTAGTATTGACATCCCATAGCAGCCTCTGTAGTAATAGTGATATCCCACAGCGGCCCCTGTAGTAATAGTGACATCCCACAGCGGCCCCAGTAGTAATAGTGACACCACACAGCGGCCCCCAGTAGTAATAGTGACATCCCACAGCGGCCCCAGTAGTAATAGTGACATCCCACAGCATCCCCAGAAGTAATAGTGACACCCCACAGCATCCCCCAGTAGTAATAGGGACATCCCATAGCAGCCCCTGTAGTAATAGTGACATCCCACAGCGGCCTCTCTAGTAATAGTGACATCCCACAGCGTCCCCCAGTAGTAGTAGTGACATCCCACAGCGGCCCCAGTAGTAATAGTGACATCCCACAGCGGCCCCTGTAGTAGTAGTGACATCCCACAGCGGCCCCTGTAGTAATAGTGACATCCCACAGCGGCCCTGTAGTAATAGTGACATCCCACAGCGGCCCCTGTAGTAATAGTGACATCCCACAGCGGCCCCTGTAGTAATAGTGACATCCCACAGCGGCCCCAGTAGTAATAGTGACATCCCACAGTGGCCCCTGTAGTAATAGTGACATCCCACAGTGGCCCCTGTAGTAATAGTGACATCCCACAGCGGCCCCTGTAGTAATAGTGACATCCCACAGCGGCCCCTGTAGTAATAGTGACATCCCACAGAGGCCCCTGTAGTAGTAGTGACATCCCATAGCAGCCTCTGTAGTAATAGTGATATCCCACAGCGGCCCCTGTAGTAATAGTGACATCCCACAGCGGCCCCAGTAGTAATAGTGACACCACACAGCGGCCCCCAGTAGTAATAGTGACATCCCACAGCGGCCCCAGTAGTAATAGTGACATCCCACAGCATCCCCAGAAGTAATAGTGACACCCCACAGCATCCCCCAGTAGAAATAGGGACATCCCATAGCAGCCCCTGTAGTAATAGTGACATCCCACAGCGGCCTCTCTAGTAATAGTGACATCCCACAGCGTCCCCCAGTAGTAGTAGTGACATCCCACAGCGGCCCCAGTAGTAATAGTGACATCCCACAGCGGCCCCTGTAGTAGTAGTGACATCCCACAGCGGCCCCTGTAGTAATAGTGACATCCCACAGCGGCCCTGTAGTAATAGTGACATCCCACAGCGGCCCCTGTAGTAATAGTGACATCCCACAGCGGCCCCTGTAGTAATAGTGACATCCCACAGCGGCCCCAGTAGTAATAGTGACATCCCACAGTGGCCCCTGTAGTAATAGTGACATCCCACAGTGGCCCCTATAGTAATAGTGACATCCCACAGCGGCCCCTGTAGTAATAGTGACATCCCACAGCGGCCCCTGTAGTAATAGTGATATCCCACAGCGGCCCCTGTAGTAATAGTGACATCCCACAGCGGCCCCAGTAGTAATAGTGATATCCCACAGCGGCCCCTGTAGTAATAGTGACATCCCACAGCGGCCCCAGTAGTAATAGTGACATCCCACAGCATCCCCCAGTAGTAATAGTGATATCCCACAGCGGCCCCTCTAGTAATAGTGACATCCCACAACGGCCCCTGTAGTAATAGTGACATCCCACAGCGGCCCCAGTAGTAATAGTGACATCCCACAGCGGCATTTTCAGTAATAGTGACATCCCAAAGCCGCCCCAGTAGTAATAGGGACATCCCACAGCAGCCCTATAGTAATACTGACATCCCACAGAGGCCCCAGTAGTAATAGTGACATCCCACAGCGGCCCCTGTATTAATAGTGACAACCCCCCGAGGCCCCAGTAGTAACAGTGACATCCCAAAGAGGCACGCAGTATAATAGTGACATCCCTCAGCAGCCCCAGTAGTAATAGTGACATCCCACAGCGGCCCCTGTAGTAATAGTGACATCCCACAGCGGCCCCAGCGGTAATAGTGACATCCCACAGCATCCCCCAGTAGTAATAGTGACATCCCACAGCGGCCCCAGCGGTAATAGTGACATCCCACAGTGGCATTTTCAGTAATAGTGACATTCCACAGCGGCCCCAGTAGTAATAGTGACATCCCACAGCGACCCCTGTAGTAATAGTGACATCCCACAGCGGCCCCTATACTAATACTGACATCTCACAGCGTCCCCCAGTAGTAATAGTGACATTCCACAGCGGCCCCTGTAGTAGTAGTTACATCCCATAAGCCCCTGTAGTAATAGTGACATCCCACAGCGGCCCCTGTAGTAATAGTGACATCCCACAGCGTCCCCCAGTAGTAGTAGTGACATCCCACAGCGGCCCCTGTAGTAATAGTGACATCCCACAGCGGCCCATGTAGTAGCAGTGACATCCTACAGCGGCCCCTGTAGTAATAGTGACATCCCACAGCGGCCCTGTAGTAAAAGTGACATCCCACGGCGGCCCCTGTAGTAATAGTGACATCCCACAGCGGCCCCTGTAGTAATAGTGACATCCCACAGCGGCCCCTGTAGTAATAGTGACATCCCACAGCGGCCCCTGTAGTAATAGTGACATCCCACAGCGGCCCCAGTAGTAATAGTGACATCCCACAGCGGCATTTTCAGTAATAGTGACATCCCAAAGCCGCCCCAGTAGTAATAGGGACATCCCACAGCGGCCCCTGTAGTAATAGTGACATCCCACAGCGGCCCCTATAGTAATACTGACATCCCACAGAGGCCCCCAGTATAATAGTGACATCCCTCAGCAGCCCCAGTAGTAATAGTGACATCCCACAGCGGCCCCTGTAGTAATAGTGACATCCCACAGCGGCCCCAGCGGTAATAGTGACATCCCACAGTGGCATTTTCAGTAATAGTGACATCCCACAGCGGCCCCAGTAGTAATAGTGACATCCCACAGCAGCCCCTGTAGTAATAGTGACATCCGACAGCGGCCCCAGCGGTAATAGTGACATCCCACAGTGGCATTTTCAGTAATAGTGACATCCCACAGCGGCCCCTTAGTAGTAATAGTGACATCCCACAGCGGCCCCTGTAGTAATAGTGACATCCCACAGCGGCCCCTATAGTAATACTGACATCCCACAGAGGCCCCAGTAGTAATAGTGACATCCCACAGCGGCATTTTCAGTAATAGTGACATCCCACAGCGGCCCCAGTAGTAATAGTGACATCCCACAGCGGCCCCCAGTAGTAATAGTGACATCCCACAGCGGCCCCTGTAGTAATAGTGACATCCCACAGCGGACCCTGTAGTAATAGTGACATCCCACAGCGGCCCCAGTAGTAATAGTGACATCCCACAGCGGCCCCTATACTAATACTGACATCCCACAGCGTCGCCCAGTAGTAATAGTGACATCCCAAAGCGGCCCCTGTAGTAGTGGTTACATCCCATAGCAGCCCCTGTAGTAATAGTGACATCCCACAGCGGCCTCTGTAGTAATAATGACATCCCACAGCAGCCCCTGTAGTAATAGTGACATCCCACAGCAGCCCCTGTAGTAATAGTGACATCCCACAGCGGCCCCTATACTAATACTGACATCCCACAGCGTCGCCCAGTAGTAATAGTGACATCCCAAAGCGGCCCCTGTAGTAGTAGTTACATCCCATAGCAGCCCCTGTAGTAATAGTGACATCCCACAGCGGCCCCTGTAGTAATAGTGACATCCCACAGCGGACCCTGTAGTAATAGTGACATCCCACAGCGGCCCCTGTAGTAATAGTGACATCCCACAGCGGCCCCTATACTAATACTGACATCCCACAGAGTCGCCCAGTAGTAATAGTGACATCCCAAAGCGGCCCCTGTAGTAGTAGTTACATCCCATAGCAGCCCCTGTAGTAATAGTGACATCCCACAGCGGCCTCTGTAGTAATAATGACATCCCACAGCAGCCCCTGTAGTAATAGTGACATCCCACAGCGGCCCCTGTAGTAATAGTGACATCCCACAGCGGCCCCTATACTAATACTGACATCCCACAGCGTCGCCCAGTAGTAATAGTGACATCCCAAAGCGGCCCCTGTAGTAGTAGTTACATCCCATAGCAGCCCCTGTAGTAATAGTGACATCCCACAGCGGCCTCTGTAGTAATAATGACATCCCACAGCGGCCCCTGTAGTAATAATGACATCCCACAGCGGCCTCTGTAGTAATAGTGACATCCCATAGCGGCCCCTGTAGTAATAGTGACATCCCACAGCGTCCCCCAGTAGTAGTAGTGACATCCCACAGCGGCCCCTGTTGTAATAGTGACATCCCACAGCATCCCCCAGTAGTAGTAGTGACATCCCACAGCGGCCCCTGTAGTAATAGTGACATCTCACAGCGGCCCATGTAGTAGCAGTGACATCCTACAGCGGCCCCTGTAGTAATAGTGACATCCCACAGCGGCCCTGTAGTAATAGTGACATCCCACAGCGGCCCCTGTAGTAATAGTGACATCCCACAGCGGCCCCTGTAGTAATAGTGACATCCCACAGCGGCCCCTGTAGTAATAGTGACATTCCACAGCGGCCCCAGTAGTAATAGTGACATCCCACAGCGGGCCCCTGTAGTAATAGTGACATCCCACAGCGGCCCTGTAGTAATAGTGACATCCCACAGCGGCCCCAGTAGTAATAATGACATCCCACAGCGGCCCCAGTAGTAATAGTGACATCCCACAGCGGCCCCTATAGTAATACTGACATCCCACAGAGGCCCCAGTAGTAATAGTGACATCCCACAGCGGCATTTTCAGTAATAGTGACATCCCACAGCGGCCCCTGTATTAATAGTGACATCCCACAGCGGCCCCTGTAGTAATAGTGACATCCCACAGAGGCCCCAGTAGTAACAGTGACATCCCACAGCGGCCCCTGTAGTAATAGTGACATCCCACAGAGGCCCCTGTAGTAATAGTGACATCCCACAGAGGCCCCTGTAGTAATAGTGACATCCCACAGAGGCCCCAGTAGTAACAGTGACATCCCACAGCGGCCCCTGTAGTAATAGTGACATCCCACAGCGGCCCCTGTAGTAATAGTGACATCCCACAGAGGCCCCTGTAGTAATAGTGACATCCCACAGAGGCCCCTGTAGTAATAGTGACATCCCACAGAGGCCCCAGTAGTAACAGTGACATCCCACAGCGGCCCCTGTAGTAATAGTGACATCCCACAGAGGCCCCTGTAGTAATAGTGACATCCCACAGAGGCCCCTGTAGTAATAGTGACATCCCAAAGCGGCCCCTGTAGTAATAGTGACATCCCACAGAGGCCCCTGTAGTAATAGTGACATCCCACAGAGGCCCCTGTAGTAATAGTGACATCCCAAAGCGGCCCCTGTAGTAATAGTGACATCCCACAGAGGCCCCTGTAGTAATAGTGACATCCCACAGAGGCCCCTGTAGTAATAGTGACATCCCACAGAGGCCCCAGTAGTAACAGTGACATCCCACAGCGGCCCCTGTAGTAATAGTGACATCCCACAGAGGCCCCTGTAGTAATAGTGACATCCCACAGAGGCCCCTGTAGTAATAGTGACATCCCACAGAGGCCCCTGTAGTAATAGTGACATCCCAAAGCGGCCCCTGTAGTAATAGTGACATCCCACAGAGGCCCCTGTAGTAATAGTGACATCCCACAGAGGCCCCTGTAGTAATAGTGACATCCCACAGAGGCCCCAGTAGTAACAGTGACATCCCACAGCGGCCCCTGTAGTAATAGTGACATCCCACAGAGGCCCCTGTAGTAATAGTGACATCCCACAGAGGCCCCAGTAGTAACAGTGACATCCCACAGCGGACCCTGTAGTAATAGTGACATCCCACAGCGGCCCCTGTAGTAATAGTGACATCCCACAGCGGCCCCTATACTAATACTGACATCCCACAGAGTCGCCCAGTAGTAATAGTGACATCCCAAAGCGGCCCCTGTAGTAGTAGTTACATCCCATAGCAGCCCCTGTAGTAATAGTGACATCCCACAGCGGCCTCTGTAGTAATAATGACATCCCACAGCAGCCCCTGTAGTAATAGTGACATCCCACAGCGGCCCCTGTAGTAATAGTGACATCCCACAGCGGCCCCTATACTAATACTGACATCCCACAGCGTCGCCCAGTAGTAATAGTGACATCCCAAAGCGGCCCCTGTAGTAGTAGTTACATCCCATAGCAGCCCCTGTAGTAATAGTGACATCCCACAGCGGCCTCTGTAGTAATAATGACATCCCACAGCGGCCCCTGTAGTAATAATGACATCCCACAGCGGCCTCTGTAGTAATAGTGACATCCCATAGCGGCCCCTGTAGTAATAGTGACATCCCACAGCGTCCCCCAGTAGTAGTAGTGACATCCCACAGCGGCCCCTGTTGTAATAGTGACATCCCACAGCATCCCCCAGTAGTAGTAGTGACATCCCACAGCGGCCCCTGTAGTAATAGTGACATCTCACAGCGGCCCATGTAGTAGCAGTGACATCCTACAGCGGCCCCTGTAGTAATAGTGACATCCCACAGCGGCCCTGTAGTAATAGTGACATCCCACAGCGGCCCCTGTAGTAATAGTGACATCCCACAGCGGCCCCTGTAGTAATAGTGACATCCCACAGCGGCCCCTGTAGTAATAGTGACATTCCACAGCGGCCCCAGTAGTAATAGTGACATCCCACAGCGGCCCCCTGTAGTAATAGTGACATCCCACAGCGGCCCTGTAGTAATAGTGACATCCCACAGCGGCCCCAGTAGTAATAATGACATCCCACAGCGGCCCCAGTAGTAATAGTGACATCCCACAGCGGCCCCTATAGTAATACTGACATCCCACAGAGGCCCCAGTAGTAATAGTGACATCCCACAGCGGCATTTTCAGTAATAGTGACATCCCACAGCGGCCCCTGTATTAATAGTGACATCCCACAGCGGCCCCTGTAGTAATAGTGACATCCCACAGAGGCCCCAGTAGTAACAGTGACATCCCACAGCGGCCCCTGTAGTAATAGTGACATCCCACAGAGGCCCCTGTAGTAATAGTGACATCCCACAGAGGCCCCTGTAGTAATAGTGACATCCCACAGAGGCCCCAGTAGTAACAGTGACATCCCACAGCGGCCCCTGTAGTAATAGTGACATCCCACAGCGGCCCCTGTAGTAATAGTGACATCCCACAGAGGCCCCTGTAGTAATAGTGACATCCCACAGAGGCCCCTGTAGTAATAGTGACATCCCACAGAGGCCCCAGTAGTAACAGTGACATCCCACAGCGGCCCCTGTAGTAATAGTGACATCCCACAGAGGCCCCTGTAGTAATAGTGACATCCCACAGAGGCCCCTGTAGTAATAGTGACATCCCAAAGCGGCCCCTGTAGTAATAGTGACATCCCACAGAGGCCCCTGTAGTAATAGTGACATCCCACAGAGGCCCCTGTAGTAATAGTGACATCCCAAAGCGGCCCCTGTAGTAATAGTGACATCCCACAGAGGCCCCCAGTAGTAATAGTGACATCCCACAGAGGCCCCTGTAGTAATAGTGACATCCCACAGAGGCCCCAGTAGTAACAGTGACATCCCACAGCGGCCCCTGTAGTAATAGTGACATCCCACAGCGGCCCCTGTAGTAATAGTGACATCCCACAGAGGCCCCTGTAGTAATAGTGACATCCCACAGAGGCCCCTGTAGTAATAGTGACATCCCACAGAGGCCCCAGTAGTAACAGTGACATCCCACAGCGGCCCCTGTAGTAATAGTGACATCCCACAGAGGCCCCTGTAGTAATAGTGACATCCCACAGAGGCCTCAGTAGTAACAGTGACATCCCACAGCGGACCCTGTAGTAATAGTGACATCCCACAGCGGCCCCTGTAGTAATAGTGACATCCCACAGTGGCCCCTATACTAATACTGACATCCCACAGAGTCGCCCAGTAGTAATAGTGACATCCCAAAGCGGCCCCTGTAGTAGTAGTTACATCCCATAGCAGCCCCTGTAGTAATAGTGACATCCCACAGCGGCCTCTGTAGTAATAATGACATCCCACAGCAGCCCCTGTAGTAATAGTGACATCCCACAGCGGCCCCTGTAGTAATAGTGACATCCCACAGCGGCCCCTATACTAATACTGACATCCCACAGCGTCGCCCAGTAGTAATAGTGACATCCCAAAGCGGCCCCTGTAGTAGTAGTTACATCCCATAGCAGCCCCTGTAGTAATAGTGACATCCCACAGCGGCCTCTGTAGTAATAATGACATCCCACAGCGGCCCCTGTAGTAATAATGACATCCCACAGCGGCCTCTGTAGTAATAGTGACATCCCATAGCGGCCCCTGTAGTAATAGTGACATCCCACAGCGTCCCCCAGTAGTAGTAGTGACATCCCACAGCGGCCCCTGTTGTAATAGTGACATCCCACAGCATCCCCCAGTAGTAGTAGTGACATCCCACAGCGGCCCCTGTAGTAATAGTGACATCTCACAGCGGCCCATGTAGTAGCAGTGACATCCTACAGCGGCCCCTGTAGTAATAGTGACATCCCACAGCGGCCCTGTAGTAATAGTGACATCCCACAGCGGCCCCTGTAGTAATAGTGACATCCCACAGCGGCCCCTGTAGTAATAGTGACATCCCACAGCGGCCCCTGTAGTAATAGTGACATTCCACAGCGGCCCCAGTAGTAATAGTGACATCCCACAGCGGCCCCCTGTAGTAATAGTGACATCCCACAGCGGCCCTGTAGTAATAGTGACATCCCACAGCGGCCCCAGTAGTAATAATGACATCCCACAGCGGCCCCAGTAGTAATAGTGACATCCCACAGCGGCCCCTATAGTAATACTGACATCCCACAGAGGCCCCAGTAGTAATAGTGACATCCCACAGCGGCATTTTCAGTAATAGTGACATCCCACAGCGGCCCCTGTATTAATAGTGACATCCCACAGCGGCCCCTGTAGTAATAGTGACATCCCACAGAGGCCCCAGTAGTAACAGTGACATCCCACAGCGGCCCCTGTAGTAATAGTGACATCCCACAGAGGCCCCTGTAGTAATAGTGACATCCCACAGAGGCCCCTGTAGTAATAGTGACATCCCACAGAGGCCCCAGTAGTAACAGTGACATCCCACAGCGGCCCCTGTAGTAATAGTGACATCCCACAGCGGCCCCTGTAGTAATAGTGACATCCCAGAGAGGCCCCTGTAGTAATAGTGACATCCCACAGAGGCCCCTGTAGTAATAGTGACATCCCACAGAGGCCCCAGTAGTAACAGTGACATCCCACAGCGGCCCCTGTAGTAATAGTGACATCCCACAGAGGCCCCTGTAGTAATAGTGACATCCCACAGAGGCCCCTGTAGTAATAGTGACATCCCAAAGCGGCCCCTGTAGTAATAGTGACATCCCACAGAGGCCCCTGTAGTAATAGTGACATCCCACAGAGGCCCCTGTAGTAATAGTGACATCCCAAAGCGGCCCCTGTAGTAATAGTGACATCCCACAGAGGCCCCTGTAGTAATAGTGACATCCCACAGAGGCCACTGTAGTAATAGTGACATCCCACAGAGGCCCCAGTAGTAACAGTGACATCCCACAGCGGCCCCTGTAGTAATAGTGACATCCCACAGAGGCCCCAGTAGTAATAGTGACATCCCACAGCAGCCCCAGTAGTAATAGTGATATCCCACAGCGGCCCCTGTAGTAATAGTGACATCCCACAGCGGCCCCAGTAGTAATAGTGACATCCCACAGCATCCCCCAGTAGTAATAGTGATATCCCACAGCGGCCCCTCTAGTAATAGTGACATCCCACAACGGCCCCTGTAGTAATAGTGACATCCCACAGCGGCCCCAGTAGTAATAGTGACATCCCACAGCGGCATTTTCAGTAATAGTGACATCCCAAAGCCGCCCCAGTAGTAATAGGGACATCCCACAGCAGCCCTATAGTAATACTGACATCCCACAGAGGCCCCAGTAGTAATAGTGACATCCCACAGCGGCCCCTGTATTAATAGTGACAACCCCCCGAGGCCCCAGTAGTAACAGTGACATCCCACAGAGGCACGCAGTATAATAGTGACATCCCTCAGCAGCCCCAGTAGTAATAGTGACATCCCACAGCGGCCCCTGTAGTAATAGTGACATCCCACAGCGGCCCCAGCGGTAATAGTGACATCCCACAGCATCCCCCAGTAGTAATAGTGACATCCCACAGCGGCCCCAGCGGTAATAGTGACATCCCACAGTGGCATTTTCAGTAATAGTGACATTCCACAGCGGCCCCAGTAGTAATAGTGACATCCCACAGCGACCCCTGTAGTAATAGTGACATCCCACAGCGGCCCCTATACTAATACTGACATCTCACAGCGTCCCCCAGTAGTAATAGTGACATCCCACAGCGGCCCCTGTAGTAGTAGTTACATCCCATAAGCCCCTGTAGTAATAGTGACATCCCACAGCGGCCCCTGTAGTAATAGTGACATCCCACAGCGTCCCCCAGTAGTAGTAGTGACATCCCACAGCGGCCCCTGTAGTAATAGTGACATCCCACAGCGGCCCATGTAGTAGCAGTGACATCCTACAGCGGCCCCTGTAGTAATAGTGACATCCCACAGCGGCCCTGTAGTAAAAGTGACATCCCACGGCGGCCCCTGTAGTAATAGTGACATCCCACAGCGGCCCCTGTAGTAATAGTGACATCCCACAGCGGCCCCTGTAGTAATAGTGACATCCCACAGCGGCCCCTGTAGTAATAGTGACATCCCACAGCGGCCCCAGTAGTAATAGTGACATCCCACTACGGCATTTTCAGTAATAGTGACATCCCAAAGCCGCCCCAGTAGTAATAGGGACATCCCACAGCGGCCCCTGTAGTAATAGTGACATCCCACAGCGGCCCCTATAGTAATACTGACATCCCACAGAGGCCCCAGTAGTAATAGTGACATCCCACAGCGGCCCCTGTAGTAATAGTGACATCCCACAGCGGCATTTTCAGTAATAGTGACATCCCACAGCGGCCCCTGTATTAATAGTGACATCCCACAGCAGCCCCTGTAGTAATAGTAACATCCCACAGAGGCCCCAGTAGTAACAGTGACATCCCACAGAGGCCCCCAGTATAATAGTGACATCCCACAGCGGCCCCTGTAGTAATAGTGACATCCCTCAGCAGCCCCAGTAGTAATAGTGACATCCCACAGCGGCCCCTGTAGTAATAGTGACATCCCACAGCGGCCCCAGCGGTAATAGTGACATCCCACAGTGGCATTTTCAGTAATAGTGACATCCCACAGCGGCCCCAGTAGTAATAGTGACATCCCACAGCAGCCCCTGTAGTAATAGTGACATCCGACAGCGGCCCCAGCGGTAATAGTGACATCCCACAGTGGCATTTTCAGTAATAGTGACATCCCACAGCGGCCCCTTAGTAGTAATAGTGACATCCCACAGCGGCCCCTGTAGTAATAGTGACATCCCACAGCGGCCCCTATAGTAATACTGACATCCCACAGAGGCCCCAGTAGTAATAGTGACATCCCACAGCGGCATTTTCAGTAATAGTGACATCCCACAGCGGCCCCAGTAGTAATAGTGACATCCCACAGCGGCCCCCAGTAGTAATAGTGACATCCCACAGCGGCCCCTGTAGTAATAGTGACATCCCACAGCGGACCCTGTAGTAATAGTGACATCCCACAGCGGCCCCAGTAGTAATAGTGACATCCCACAGCGGCCCCTATACTAATACTGACATCCCACAGCGTCGCCCAGTAGTAATAGTGACATCCCAAAGCGGCCCCTGTAGTAGTAGTTACATCCCATAGCAGCCCCTGTAGTAATAGTGACATCCCACAGCGGCCTCTGTAGTAATAATGACATCCCACAGCAGCCCCTGTAGTAATAGTGACATCCCACAGCAGCCCCTGTAGTAATAGTGACATCCCACAGCGGCCCCTATACTAATACTGACATCCCACAGCGTCGCCCAGTAGTAATAGTGACATCCCAAAGCGGCCCCTGTAGTAGTAGTTACATCCCATAGCAGCCCCTGTAGTAATAGTGACATCCCACAGCGGCCCCTGTAGTAATAGTGACATCCCACAGCGGACCCTGTAGTAATAGTGACATCCCACAGCGGCCCCTGTAGTAATAGTGACATCCCACAGCGGCCCCTATACTAATACTGACATCCCACAGAGTCGCCCAGTAGTAATAGTGACATCCCAAAGCGGCCCCTGTAGTAGTAGTTACATCCCATAGCAGCCCCTGTAGTAATAGTGACATCCCACAGCGGCCTCTGTAGTAATAATGACATCCCACAGCAGCCCCTGTAGTAATAGTGACATCCCACAGCGGCCCCTGTAGTAATAGTGACATCCCACAGCGGCCCCTATACTAATACTGACATCCCACAGCGTCGCCCAGTAGTAATAGTGACATCCCAAAGCGGCCCCTGTAGTAGTAGTTACATCCCATAGCAGCCCCTGTAGTAATAGTGACATCCCACAGCGGCCTCTGTAGTAATAATGACATCCCACAGCGGCCCCTGTAGTAATAATGACATCCCACCGCGGCCTCTGTAGTAATAGTGACATCCCATAGCGGCCCCTGTAGTAATAGTGACATCCCACAGCGTCCCCCAGTAGTAGTAGTGACATCCCACAGCGGCCCCTGTTGTAATAGTGACATCCCACAGCATCCCCCAGTAGTAGTAGTGACATCCCACAGCGGCCCCTGTAGTAATAGTGACATCTCACAGCGGCCCATGTAGTAGCAGTGACATCCTACAGTGGCCCCTGTAGTAATAGTGACATCCCACAGCGGCCCTGTAGTAATAGTGACATCCCACAGCGGCCCCTGTAGTAATAGTGACATCCCACAGCGGCCCCTGTAGTAATAGTGACATTCCACAGCGGCCCCAGTAGTAATAGTGACATCCCACAGCGGCCCCCTGTAGTAATAGTGACATCCCACAGCGGCCCTGTAGTAATAGTGACATCCCACAGCGGCCCCAGTAGTAATAATGACATCCCACAGCGGCCCCAGTAGTAATAGTGACATCCCACAGCGGCCCCTATAGTAATACTGACATCCCACAGAGGCCCCAGTAGTAATAGTGACATCCCACAGCGGCATTTTCAGTAATAGTGACATCCCACAGCGGCCCCTGTATTAATAGTGACATCCCACAGCGGCCCCTGTAGTAATAGTGACATCCCACAGAGGCCCCAGTAGTAACAGTGACATCCCACAGCGGCCCCTGTAGTAATAGTGACATCCCACAGAGGCCCCTGTAGTAATAGTGACATCCCACAGAGGCCCCTGTAGTAATAGTGACATCCCACAGAGGCCCCAGTAGTAACAGTGACATCCCACAGCGGCCCCTGTAGTAATAGTGACATCCCACAGCGGCCCCTGTAGTAATAGTGACATCCCACAGAGGCCCCTGTAGTAATAGTGACATCCCACAGAGGCCCCTGTAGTAATAGTGACATCCCACAGAGGCCCCAGTAGTAACAGTGACATCCCACAGCGGCCCCTGTAGTAATAGTGACATCCCACAGAGGCCCCTGTAGTAATAGTGACATCCCACAGAGGCCCCTGTAGTAATAGTGACATCCCACAGAGGCCCCAGTAGTAATAGTGACATCCCACAGCGGCCCCAGTAGTAATAATGACATCCCACAGAGGCCCCAGTAGTAACAGTGACATCCCACAGAGGCCCCTGTAGTAATAGTGACATCCCACAGAGGCCCCAGTAGTAACAGTGACATCCCACAGCGGCCCCTGTAGTAATAGTGACATCCCACAGCGGCCTCTGTAGTAATAATGACATCCCACAGCGGCCCCTGTAGTAATAATGACATCCCACAGCGGCCTCTGTAGTAATAGTGACATCCCATAGCGGCCCCTGTAGTAATAGTGACATCCCACAGCGTCCCCCAGTAGTAGTAGTGACATCCCACAGCGGCCCCTGTTGTAATAGTGACATCCCACAGCATCCCCCAGTAGTAGTAGTGACATCCCACAGCGGCCCCTGTAGTAATAGTGACATCTCACAGCGGCCCATGTAGTAGCAGTGACATCCTACAGTGGCCCCTGTAGTAATAGTGACATCCCACAGCGGCCCTGTAGTAATAGTGACATCCCACAGCGGCCCCTGTAGTAATAGTGACATCCCACAGCGGCCCCTGTAGTAATAGTGACATTCCACAGCGGCCCCAGTAGTAATAGTGACATCCCACAGCGGCCCCCTGTAGTAATAGTGACATCCCACAGCGGCCCTGTAGTAATAGTGACATCCCACAGCGGCCCCAGTAGTAATAATGACATCCCACAGCGGCCCCAGTAGTAATAGTGACATCCCACAGCGGCCCCTATAGTAATACTGACATCCCACAGAGGCCCCAGTAGTAATAGTGACATCCCACAGCGGCATTTTCAGTAATAGTGACATCCCACAGCGGCCCCTGTATTAATAGTGACATCCCACAGCGGCCCCTGTAGTAATAGTGACATCCCACAGAGGCCCCAGTAGTAACAGTGACATCCCACAGCGGCCCCTGTAGTAATAGTGACATCCCACAGAGGCCCCTGTAGTAATAGTGACATCCCACAGAGGCCCCTGTAGTAATAGTGACATCCCACAGAGGCCCCAGTAGTAACAGTGACATCCCACAGCGGCCCCTGTAGTAATAGTGACATCCCACAGCGGCCCCTGTAGTAATAGTGACATCCCACAGAGGCCCCTGTAGTAATAGTGACATCCCACAGAGGCCCCTGTAGTAATAGTGACATCCCACAGAGGCCCCAGTAGTAACAGTGACATCCCACAGCGGCCCCTGTAGTAATAGTGACATCCCACAGAGGCCCCTGTAGTAATAGTGACATCCCACAGAGGCCCCTGTAGTAATAGTGACATCCCACAGAGGCCCCAGTAGTAATAGTGACATCCCACAGCGGCCCCAGTAGTAATAATGACATCCCACAGAGGCCCCAGTAGTAACAGTGACATCCCACAGAGGCCCCTGTAGTAATAGTGACATCCCACAGAGGCCCCAGTAGTAACAGTGACATCCCACAGCGGCCCCTGTAGTAATAGTGACATCCCACAGCGGCCCCAGTAGTAACAGTGACATCCCACAGAGGCCCCTGTAGTAATAGTGACATCCCACAGAGGCCCCAGTAGTAACAGTGACATCCCACAGCGGCCCCTGTAGTAATAGTGACATCCCACAGAGGCCCCTGTAGTAGTAGTGACATCCCATAGCAGCCTCTGTAGTAATAGTGATATCCCACAGCGGCCCCTGTAGTAATAGTGACATCCCACAGCGGCCCCAGTAGTAATAGTGACACCACACAGCGGCCCCCAGTAGTAATAGTGACATCCCACAGCGGCCCCAGTAGTAATAGTGACATCCCACAGCATCCCCAGAAGTAATAGTGACACCCCACAGCATCCCCCAGTAGAAATAGGGACATCCCATAGCAGCCCCTGTAGTAATAGTGACATCCCACAGCGGCCTCTCTAGTAATAGTGACATCCCACAGCGTCCCCCAGTAGTAGTAGTGACATCCCACAGCGGCCCCAGTAGTAATAGTGACATCCCACAGCGGCCCCTGTAGTAGTAGTGACATCCCACAGCGGCCCCTGTAGTAATAGTGACATCCCACAGCGGCCCTGTAGTAATAGTGACATCCCACAGCGGCCCCTGTAGTAATAGTGACATCCCACAGCGGCCCCTGTAGTAATAGTGACATCCCACAGCGGCCCCAGTAGTAATAGTGACATCCCACAGTGGCCCCTGTAGTAATAGTGACATCCCACAGTGGCCCCTATAGTAATAGTGACATCCCACAGCGGCCCCTGTAGTAATAGTGACATCCCACAGCGGCCCCTGTAGTAATAGTGATATCCCACAGCGGCCCCTGTAGTAATAGTGACATCCCACAGCGGCCCCAGTAGTAATAGTGATATCCCACAGCGGCCCCTGTAGTAATAGTGACATCCCACAGCGGCCCCAGTAGTAATAGTGACATCCCACAGCATCCCCCAGTAGTAATAGTGATATCCCACAGCGGCCCCTCTAGTAATAGTGACATCCCACAACGGCCCCTGTAGTAATAGTGACATCCCACAGCGGCCCCAGTAGTAATAGTGACATCCCACAGCGGCATTTTCAGTAATAGTGACATCCCAAAGCCGCCCCAGTAGTAATAGGGACATCCCACAGCAGCCCTATAGTAATACTGACATCCCACAGAGGCCCCAGTAGTAATAGTGACATCCCACAGCGGCCCCTGTATTAATAGTGACAACCCCCCGAGGCCCCAGTAGTAACAGTGACATCCCAAAGAGGCACGCAGTATAATAGTGACATCCCTCAGCAGCCCCAGTAGTAATAGTGACATCCCACAGCGGCCCCTGTAGTAATAGTGACATCCCACAGCGGCCCCAGCGGTAATAGTGACATCCCACAGCATCCCCCAGTAGTAATAGTGACATCCCACAGCGGCCCCAGCGGTAATAGTGACATCCCACAGTGGCATTTTCAGTAATAGTGACATTCCACAGCGGCCCCAGTAGTAATAGTGACATCCCACAGCGACCCCTGTAGTAATAGTGACATCCCACAGCGGCCCCTATACTAATACTGACATCTCACAGCGTCCCCCAGTAGTAATAGTGACATTCCACAGCGGCCCCTGTAGTAGTAGTTACATCCCATAAGCCCCTGTAGTAATAGTGACATCCCACAGCGGCCCCTGTAGTAATAGTGACATCCCACAGCGTCCCCCAGTAGTAGTAGTGACATCCCACAGCGGCCCCTGTAGTAATAGTGACATCCCACAGCGGCCCATGTAGTAGCAGTGACATCCTACAGCGGCCCCTGTAGTAATAGTGACATCCCACAGCGGCCCTGTAGTAAAAGTGACATCCCACGGCGGCCCCTGTAGTAATAGTGACATCCCACAGCGGCCCCTGTAGTAATAGTGACATCCCACAGCGGCCCCTGTAGTAATAGTGACATCCCACAGCGGCCCCTGTAGTAATAGTGACATCCCACAGCGGCCCCAGTAGTAATAGTGACATCCCACAGCGGCATTTTCAGTAATAGTGACATCCCAAAGCCGCCCCAGTAGTAATAGGGACATCCCACAGCGGCCCCTGTAGTAATAGTGACATCCCACAGCGGCCCCTATAGTAATACTGACATCCCACAGAGGCCCCCAGTATAATAGTGACATCCCTCAGCAGCCCCAGTAGTAATAGTGACATCCCACAGCGGCCCCTGTAGTAATAGTGACATCCCACAGCGGCCCCAGCGGTAATAGTGACATCCCACAGTGGCATTTTCAGTAATAGTGACATCCCACAGCGGCCCCAGTAGTAATAGTGACATCCCACAGCAGCCCCTGTAGTAATAGTGACATCCGACAGCGGCCCCAGCGGTAATAGTGACATCCCACAGTGGCATTTTCAGTAATAGTGACATCCCACAGCGGCCCCTTAGTAGTAATAGTGACATCCCACAGCGGCCCCTGTAGTAATAGTGACATCCCACAGCGGCCCCTATAGTAATACTGACATCCCACAGAGGCCCCAGTAGTAATAGTGACATCCCACAGCGGCATTTTCAGTAATAGTGACATCCCACAGCGGCCCCAGTAGTAATAGTGACATCCCACAGCGGCCCCCAGTAGTAATAGTGACATCCCACAGCGGCCCCTGTAGTAATAGTGACATCCCACAGCGGACCCTGTAGTAATAGTGACATCCCACAGCGGCCCCAGTAGTAATAGTGACATCCCACAGCGGCCCCTATACTAATACTGACATCCCACAGCGTCGCCCAGTAGTAATAGTGACATCCCAAAGCGGCCCCTGTAGTAGTGGTTACATCCCATAGCAGCCCCTGTAGTAATAGTGACATCCCACAGCGGCCTCTGTAGTAATAATGACATCCCACAGCAGCCCCTGTAGTAATAGTGACATCCCACAGCAGCCCCTGTAGTAATAGTGACATCCCACAGCGGCCCCTATACTAATACTGACATCCCACAGCGTCGCCCAGTAGTAATAGTGACATCCCAAAGCGGCCCCTGTAGTAGTAGTTACATCCCATAGCAGCCCCTGTAGTAATAGTGACATCCCACAGCGGCCCCTGTAGTAATAGTGACATCCCACAGCGGACCCTGTAGTAATAGTGACATCCCACAGCGGCCCCTGTAGTAATAGTGACATCCCACAGCGGCCCCTATACTAATACTGACATCCCACAGAGTCGCCCAGTAGTAATAGTGACATCCCAAAGCGGCCCCTGTAGTAGTAGTTACATCCCATAGCAGCCCCTGTAGTAATAGTGACATCCCACAGCGGCCTCTGTAGTAATAATGACATCCCACAGCAGCCCCTGTAGTAATAGTGACATCCCACAGCGGCCCCTGTAGTAATAGTGACATCCCACAGCGGCCCCTATACTAATACTGACATCCCACAGCGTCGCCCAGTAGTAATAGTGACATCCCAAAGCGGCCCCTGTAGTAGTAGTTACATCCCATAGCAGCCCCTGTAGTAATAGTGACATCCCACAGCGGCCTCTGTAGTAATAATGACATCCCACAGCGGCCCCTGTAGTAATAATGACATCCCACAGCGGCCTCTGTAGTAATAGTGACATCCCATAGCGGCCCCTGTAGTAATAGTGACATCCCACAGCGTCCACCAGTAGTAGTAGTGACATCCCACAGCGGCCCCTGTTGTAATAGTGACATCCCACAGCATCCCCCAGTAGTAGTAGTGACATCCCACAGCGGCCCCTGTAGTAATAGTGACATCTCACAGCGGCCCATGTAGTAGCAGTGACATCCTACAGCGGCCCCTGTAGTAATAGTGACATCCCACAGCGGCCCTGTAGTAATAGTGACATCCCACAGCGGCCCCTGTAGTAATAGTGAGATCCCACAGCGGCCCCTGTAGTAATAGTGACATCCCACAGCGGCCCCTGTAGTAATAGTGACATTCCACAGCGGCCCCAGTAGTAATAGTGACATCCCACAGCGGCCCCCTGTAGTAATAGTGACATCCCACAGCGGCCCTGTAGTAATAGTGACATCCCACAGCGGCCCCAGTAGTAATAATGACATCCCACAGCGGCCCCAGTAGTAATAGTGACATCCCACAGCGGCCCCTATAGTAATACTGACATCCCACAGAGGCCCCAGTAGTAATAGTGACATCCCACAGCGGCATTTTCAGTAATAGTGACATCCCACAGCGGCCCCTGTATTAATAGTGACATCCCACAGCGGCCCCTGTAGTAATAGTGACATCCCACAGAGGCCCCAGTAGTAACAGTGACATCCCACAGCGGCCCCTGTAGTAATAGTGACATCCCACAGAGGCCCCTGTAGTAATAGTGACATCCCACAGAGGCCCCTGTAGTAATAGTGACATCCCACAGAGGCCCCAGTAGTAACAGTGACATCCCACAGCGGCCCCTGTAGTAATAGTGACATCCCACAGCGGCCCCTGTAGTAATAGTGACATCCCACAGAGGCCCCTGTAGTAATAGTGACATCCCACAGAGGCCCCTGTAGTAATAGTGACATCCCACAGAGGCCCCAGTAGTAACAGTGACATCCCACAGCGGCCCCTGTAGTAATAGTGACATCCCACAGAGGCCCCTGTAGTAATAGTGACATCCCACAGAGGCCCCTGTAGTAATAGTGACATCCCAAAGCGGCCCCTGTAGTAATAGTGACATCCCACAGAGGCCCCTGTAGTAATAGTGACATCCCACAGAGGCCCCTGTAGTAATAGTGACATCCCAAAGCGGCCCCTGTAGTAATAGTGACATCCCACAGAGGCCCCTGTAGTAATAGTGACATCCCACAGAGGCCCCTGTAGTAATAGTGACATCCCACAGAGGCCCCAGTAGTAACAGTGACATCCCACAGCGGCCCCTGTAGTAATAGTGACATCCCACAGCGGCCCCTGTAGTAATAGTGACATCCCACAGAGGCCCCTGTAGTAATAGTGACATCCCACAGAGGCCCCTGTAGTAATAGTGACATCCCACAGAGGCCCCAGTAGTAACAGTGACATCCCACAGCGGCCCCTGTAGTAATAGTGACATCCCACAGCGTCGCCCAGTAGTAATAGTGACATCCCAAAGCGGCCCCTGTAGTAGTAGTTACATCCCATAGCAGCCCCTGTAGTAATAGTGACATCCCACAGCGGCCTCTGTAGTAATAATGACATCCCACAGCGGCCCCTGTAGTAATAATGACATCCCACAGCGGCCTCTGTAGTAATAGTGACATCCCATAGCGGCCCCTGTAGTAATAGTGACATCCCACAGCGTCCCCCAGTAGTAGTAGTGACATCCCACAGCGGCCCCTGTTGTAATAGTGACATCCCACAGCATCCCCCAGTAGTAGTAGTGACATCCCACAGCGGCCCTGTAGTAAAAGTGACATCCCACGGCGGCCCCTGTAGTAATAGTGACATCCCACAGCGGCCCCTATACTAATACTGACATCCCACAGAGTCGCCCAGTAGTAATAGTGACATCCCAAAGCGGCCCCTGTAGTAGTAGTTACATCCCATAGCAGCCCCTGTAGTAATAGTGACATCCCACAGCGGCCTCTGTAGTAATAATGACATCCCACAGCAGCCCCTGTAGTAATAGTGACATCCCACAGCGGCCCCTGTAGTAATAGTGACATCCCACAGCGGCCCCTATACTAATACTGACATCCCACAGCGTCGCCCAGTAGTAATAGTGACATCCCAAAGCGGCCCCTGTAGTAGTAGTTACATCCCATAGCAGCCCCTGTAGTAATAGTGACATCCCACAGCGGCCTCTGTAGTAATAATGACATCCCACAGCGGCCCCTGTAGTAATAATGACATCCCACAGCGGCCTCTGTAGTAATAGTGACATCCCATAGCGGCCCCTGTAGTAATAGTGACATCCCACAGCGTCCCCCAGTAGTAGTAGTGACATCCCACAGCGGCCCCTGTTGTAATAGTGACATCCCACAGCATCCCCCAGTAGTAGTAGTGACATCCCACAGCGGCCCCTGTAGTAATAGTGACATCTCACAGCGGCCCATGTAGTAGCAGTGACATCCTACAGCGGCCCCTGTAGTAATAGTGACATCCCACAGCGGCCCTGTAGTAATAGTGACATCCCACAGCGGCCCCTGTAGTAATAGTGACATCCCACAGCGGCCCCTGTAGTAATAGTGACATCCCACAGAGGCCCCAGTAGTAACAGTGACATCCCACAGCGGCCCCTGTAGTAATAGTGACATCCCACAGAGGCCCCTGTAGTAATAGTGACATCCCACAGAGGCCCCTGTAGTAATAGTGACATCCCAAAGCGGCCCCTGTAGTAATAGTGACATCCCACAGAGGCCCCTGTAGTAATAGTGACATCCCACAGAGGCCCCTGTAGTAATAGTGACATCCCAAAGCGGCCCCTGTAGTAATAGTGACATCCCACAGAGGCCCCTGTAGTAATAGTGACATCCCACAGAGGCCCCTGTAGTAATAGTGACATCCCACAGAGGCCCCAGTAGTAACAGTGACATCCCACAGCGGCCCCTGTAGTAATAGTGACATCCCACAGCGGCCCCTGTAGTAATAGTGACATCCCACAGAGGCCCCTGTAGTAATAGTGACATCCCACAGAGGCCCCTGTAGTAATAGTGACATCCCACAGAGGCCCCAGTAGTAACAGTGACATCCCACAGCGGCCCCTGTAGTAATAGTGACATCCCACAGCGTCGCCCAGTAGTAATAGTGACATCCCAAAGCGGCCCCTGTAGTAGTAGTTACATCCCATAGCAGCCCCTGTAGTAATAGTGACATCCCACAGCGGCCTCTGTAGTAATAATGACATCCCACAGCGGCCCCTGTAGTAATAATGACATCCCACAGCGGCCTCTGTAGTAATAGTGACATCCCATAGCGGCCCCTGTAGTAATAGTGACATCCCACAGCGTCCCCCAGTAGTAGTAGTGACATCCCACAGCGGCCCCTGTTGTAATAGTGACATCCCACAGCATCCCCCAGTAGTAGTAGTGACATCCCACAGCGGCCCTGTAGTAAAAGTGACATCCCACGGCGGCCCCTGTAGTAATAGTGACATCCCACAGCGGCCCCTATACTAATACTGACATCCCACAGAGTCGCCCAGTAGTAATAGTGACATCCCAAAGCGGCCCCTGTAGTAGTAGTTACATCCCATAGCAGCCCCTGTAGTAATAGTGACATCCCACAGCGGCCTCTGTAGTAATAATGACATCCCACAGCAGCCCCTGTAGTAATAGTGACATCCCACAGCGGCCCCTGTAGTAATAGTGACATCCCACAGCGGCCCCTATACTAATACTGACATCCCACAGCGTCGCCCAGTAGTAATAGTGACATCCCAAAGCGGCCCCTGTAGTAGTAGTTACATCCCATAGCAGCCCCTGTAGTAATAGTGACATCCCACAGCGGCCTCTGTAGTAATAATGACATCCCACAGCGGCCCCTGTAGTAATAATGACATCCCACAGCGGCCTCTGTAGTAATAGTGACATCCCATAGCGGCCCCTGTAGTAATAGTGACATCCCACAGCGTCCCCCAGTAGTAGTAGTGACATCCCACAGCGGCCCCTGTTGTAATAGTGACATCCCACAGCATCCCCCAGTAGTAGTAGTGACATCCCACAGCGGCCCCTGTAGTAATAGTGACATCTCACAGCGGCCCATGTAGTAGCAGTGACATCCTACAGCGGCCCCTGTAGTAATAGTGACATCCCACAGCGGCCCTGTAGTAATAGTGACATCCCACAGCGGCCCCTGTAGTAATAGTGACATCCCACAGCGGCCCCTGTAGTAATAGTGACATCCCACAGCGGCCCCTGTAGTAATAGTGACATTCCACAGCGGCCCCAGTAGTAATAGTGACATCCCACAGCGGCCCCCTGTAGTAATAGTGACATCCCACAGCGGCCCTGTAGTAATAGTGACATCCCACAGCGGCCCCAGTAGTAATAATGACATCCCACAGCGGCCCCAGTAGTAATAGTGACATCCCACAGCGGCCCCTATAGTAATACTGACATCCCACAGAGGCCCCAGTAGTAATAGTGACATCCCACAGCGGCATTTTCAGTAATAGTGACATCCCACAGCGGCCCCTGTATTAATAGTGACATCCCACAGCGGCCCCTGTAGTAATAGTGACATCCCACAGAGGCCCCAGTAGTAACAGTGACATCCCACAGCGGCCCCTGTAGTAATAGTGACATCCCACAGAGGCCCCTGTAGTAATAGTGACATCCCACAGAGGCCCCTGTAGTAATAGTGACATCCCACAGAGGCCCCAGTAGTAACAGTGACATCCCACAGCGGCCCCTGTAGTAATAGTGACATCCCACAGCGGCCCCTGTAGTAATAGTGACATCCCACAGAGGCCCCTGTAGTAATAGTGACATCCCACAGAGGCCCCTGTAGTAATAGTGACATCCCACAGAGGCCCCAGTAGTAACAGTGACATCCCACAGCGGCCCCTGTAGTAATAGTGACATCCCACAGAGGCCCCTGTAGTAATAGTGACATCCCACAGAGGCCCCTGTAGTAATAGTGACATCCCAAAGCGGCCCCTGTAGTAATAGTGACATCCCACAGAGGCCCCTGTAGTAATAGTGACATCCCACAGAGGCCCCTGTAGTAATAGTGACATCCCAAAGCGGCCCCTGTAGTAATAGTGACATCCCACAGAGGCCCCTGTAGTAATAGTGACATCCCACAGAGGCCCCTGTAGTAATAGTGACATCCCACAGAGGCCCCAGTAGTAACAGTGACATCCCACAGCGGCCCCTGTAGTAATAGTGACATCCCACAGCGGCCCCTGTAGTAATAGTGACATCCCACAGAGGCCCCTGTAGTAATAGTGACATCCCACAGAGGCCCCTGTAGTAATAGTGACATCCCACAGAGGCCCCAGTAGTAACAGTGACATCCCACAGCGGCCCCTGTAGTAATAGTGACATCCCACAGAGGCCCCTGTAGTAATAGTGACATCCCACAGAGGCCCCAGTAGTAACAGTGACATCCCACAGCGGACCCTGTAGTAATAGTGACATCCCACAGCGGCCCCTGTAGTAATAGTGACATCCCACAGCGGCCCCTATACTAATACTGACATCCCACAGAGTCGCCCAGTAGTAATAGTGACATCCCAAAGCGGCCCCTGTAGTAGTAGTTACATCCCATAGCAGCCCCTGTAGTAATAGTGACATCCCACAGCGGCCTCTGTAGTAATAATGACATCCCACAGCAGCCCCTGTAGTAATAGTGACATCCCACAGCGGCCCCTGTAGTAATAGTGACATCCCACAGCGGCCCCTATACTAATACTGACATCCCACAGCGTCGCCCAGTAGTAATAGTGACATCCCAAAGCGGCCCCTGTAGTAGTAGTTACATCCCATAGCAGCCCCTGTAGTAATAGTGACATCCCACAGCGGCCTCTGTAGTAATAATGACATCCCACAGCGGCCCCTGTAGTAATAATGACATCCCACAGCGGCCTCTGTAGTAATAGTGACATCCCATAGCGGCCCCTGTAGTAATAGTGACATCCCACAGCGTCCCCCAGTAGTAGTAGTGACATCCCACAGCGGCCCCTGTTGTAATAGTGACATCCCACAGCATCCCCCAGTAGTAGTAGTGACATCCCACAGCGGCCCCTGTAGTAATAGTGACATCTCACAGCGGCCCATGTAGTAGCAGTGACATCCTACAGCGGCCCCTGTAGTAATAGTGACATCCCACAGCGGCCCTGTAGTAATAGTGACATCCCACAGCGGCCCCTGTAGTAATAGTGACATCCCACAGCGGCCCCTGTAGTAATAGTGACATCCCACAGCGGCCCCTGTAGTAATAGTGACATTCCACAGCGGCCCCAGTAGTAATAGTGACATCCCACAGCGGCCCCCTGTAGTAATAGTGACATCCCACAGCGGCCCTGTAGTAATAGTGACATCCCACAGCGGCCCCAGTAGTAATAATGACATCCCACAGCGGCCCCAGTAGTAATAGTGACATCCCACAGCGGCCCCTATAGTAATACTGACATCCCACAGAGGCCCCAGTAGTAATAGTGACATCCCACAGCGGCATTTTCAGTAATAGTGACATCCCACAGCGGCCCCTGTATTAATAGTGACATCCCACAGCGGCCCCTGTAGTAATAGTGACATCCCACAGAGGCCCCAGTAGTAACAGTGACATCCCACAGCGGCCCCTGTAGTAATAGTGACATCCCACAGAGGCCCCTGTAGTAATAGTGACATCCCACAGAGGCCCCTGTAGTAATAGTGACATCCCACAGAGGCCCCAGTAGTAACAGTGACATCCCACAGCGGCCCCTGTAGTAATAGTGACATCCCACAGCGGCCCCTGTAGTAATAGTGACATCCCACAGAGGCCCCTGTAGTAATAGTGACATCCCACAGAGGCCCCTGTAGTAATAGTGACATCCCACAGAGGCCCCAGTAGTAACAGTGACATCCCACAGCGGCCCCTGTAGTAATAGTGACATCCCACAGAGGCCCCTGTAGTAATAGTGACATCCCACAGAGGCCCCTGTAGTAATAGTGACATCCCAAAGCGGCCCCTGTAGTAATAGTGACATCCCACAGAGGCCCCTGTAGTAATAGTGACATCCCACAGAGGCCCCTGTAGTAATAGTGACATCCCAAAGCGGCCCCTGTAGTAATAGTGACATCCCACAGAGGCCCCCAGTAGTAATAGTGACATCCCACAGAGGCCCCTGTAGTAATAGTGACATCCCACAGAGGCCCCAGTAGTAACAGTGACATCCCACAGCGGCCCCTGTAGTAATAGTGACATCCCACAGCGGCCCCTGTAGTAATAGTGACATCCCACAGAGGCCCCTGTAGTAATAGTGACATCCCACAGAGGCCCCTGTAGTAATAGTGACATCCCACAGAGGCCCCAGTAGTAACAGTGACATCCCACAGCGGCCCCTGTAGTAATAGTGACATCCCACAGAGGCCCCTGTAGTAATAGTGACATCCCACAGAGGCCTCAGTAGTAACAGTGACATCCCACAGCGGACCCTGTAGTAATAGTGACATCCCACAGCGGCCCCTGTAGTAATAGTGACATCCCACAGTGGCCCCTATACTAATACTGACATCCCACAGAGTCGCCCAGTAGTAATAGTGACATCCCAAAGCGGCCCCTGTAGTAGTAGTTACATCCCATAGCAGCCCCTGTAGTAATAGTGACATCCCACAGCGGCCTCTGTAGTAATAATGACATCCCACAGCAGCCCCTGTAGTAATAGTGACATCCCACAGCGGCCCCTGTAGTAATAGTGACATCCCACAGCGGCCCCTATACTAATACTGACATCCCACAGCGTCGCCCAGTAGTAATAGTGACATCCCAAAGCGGCCCCTGTAGTAGTAGTTACATCCCATAGCAGCCCCTGTAGTAATAGTGACATCCCACAGCGGCCTCTGTAGTAATAATGACATCCCACAGCGGCCCCTGTAGTAATAATGACATCCCACAGCGGCCTCTGTAGTAATAGTGACATCCCATAGCGGCCCCTGTAGTAATAGTGACATCCCACAGCGTCCCCCAGTAGTAGTAGTGACATCCCACAGCGGCCCCTGTTGTAATAGTGACATCCCACAGCATCCCCCAGTAGTAGTAGTGACATCCCACAGCGGCCCCTGTAGTAATAGTGACATCTCACAGCGGCCCATGTAGTAGCAGTGACATCCTACAGCGGCCCCTGTAGTAATAGTGACATCCCACAGCGGCCCTGTAGTAATAGTGACATCCCACAGCGGCCCCTGTAGTAATAGTGACATCCCACAGCGGCCCCTGTAGTAATAGTGACATCCCACAGCGGCCCCTGTAGTAATAGTGACATTCCACAGCGGCCCCAGTAGTAATAGTGACATCCCACAGCGGCCCCCTGTAGTAATAGTGACATCCCACAGCGGCCCTGTAGTAATAGTGACATCCCACAGCGGCCCCAGTAGTAATAATGACATCCCACAGCGGCCCCAGTAGTAATAGTGACATCCCACAGCGGCCCCTATAGTAATACTGACATCCCACAGAGGCCCCAGTAGTAATAGTGACATCCCACAGCGGCATTTTCAGTAATAGTGACATCCCACAGCGGCCCCTGTATTAATAGTGACATCCCACAGCGGCCCCTGTAGTAATAGTGACATCCCACAGAGGCCCCAGTAGTAACAGTGACATCCCACAGCGGCCCCTGTAGTAATAGTGACATCCCACAGAGGCCCCTGTAGTAATAGTGACATCCCACAGAGGCCCCTGTAGTAATAGTGACATCCCACAGAGGCCCCAGTAGTAACAGTGACATCCCACAGCGGCCCCTGTAGTAATAGTGACATCCCACAGCGGCCCCTGTAGTAATAGTGACATCCCAGAGAGGCCCCTGTAGTAATAGTGACATCCCACAGAGGCCCCTGTAGTAATAGTGACATCCCACAGAGGCCCCAGTAGTAACAGTGACATCCCACAGCGGCCCCTGTAGTAATAGTGACATCCCACAGAGGCCCCTGTAGTAATAGTGACATCCCACAGAGGCCCCTGTAGTAATAGTGACATCCCAAAGCGGCCCCTGTAGTAATAGTGACATCCCACAGAGGCCCCTGTAGTAATAGTGACATCCCACAGAGGCCCCTGTAGTAATAGTGACATCCCAAAGCGGCCCCTGTAGTAATAGTGACATCCCACAGAGGCCCCTGTAGTAATAGTGACATCCCACAGAGGCCACTGTAGTAATAGTGACATCCCACAGAGGCCCCAGTAGTAACAGTGACATCCCACAGCGGCCCCTGTAGTAATAGTGACATCCCACAGAGGCCCCAGTAGTAATAGTGACATCCCACAGCAGCCCCAGTAGTAATAGTGATATCCCACAGCGGCCCCTGTAGTAATAGTGACATCCCACAGCGGCCCCAGTAGTAATAGTGACATCCCACAGCATCCCCCAGTAGTAATAGTGATATCCCACAGCGGCCCCTCTAGTAATAGTGACATCCCACAACGGCCCCTGTAGTAATAGTGACATCCCACAGCGGCCCCAGTAGTAATAGTGACATCCCACAGCGGCATTTTCAGTAATAGTGACATCCCAAAGCCGCCCCAGTAGTAATAGGGACATCCCACAGCAGCCCTATAGTAATACTGACATCCCACAGAGGCCCCAGTAGTAATAGTGACATCCCACAGCGGCCCCTGTATTAATAGTGACAACCCCCCGAGGCCCCAGTAGTAACAGTGACATCCCACAGAGGCACGCAGTATAATAGTGACATCCCTCAGCAGCCCCAGTAGTAATAGTGACATCCCACAGCGGCCCCTGTAGTAATAGTGACATCCCACAGCGGCCCCAGCGGTAATAGTGACATCCCACAGCATCCCCCAGTAGTAATAGTGACATCCCACAGCGGCCCCAGCGGTAATAGTGACATCCCACAGTGGCATTTTCAGTAATAGTGACATTCCACAGCGGCCCCAGTAGTAATAGTGACATCCCACAGCGACCCCTGTAGTAATAGTGACATCCCACAGCGGCCCCTATACTAATACTGACATCTCACAGCGTCCCCCAGTAGTAATAGTGACATCCCACAGCGGCCCCTGTAGTAGTAGTTACATCCCATAAGCCCCTGTAGTAATAGTGACATCCCACAGCGGCCCCTGTAGTAATAGTGACATCCCACAGCGTCCCCCAGTAGTAGTAGTGACATCCCACAGCGGCCCCTGTAGTAATAGTGACATCCCACAGCGGCCCATGTAGTAGCAGTGACATCCTACAGCGGCCCCTGTAGTAATAGTGACATCCCACAGCGGCCCTGTAGTAAAAGTGACATCCCACGGCGGCCCCTGTAGTAATAGTGACATCCCACAGCGGCCCCTGTAGTAATAGTGACATCCCACAGCGGCCCCTGTAGTAATAGTGACATCCCACAGCGGCCCCTGTAGTAATAGTGACATCCCACAGCGGCCCCAGTAGTAATAGTGACATCCCACTACGGCATTTTCAGTAATAGTGACATCCCAAAGCCGCCCCAGTAGTAATAGGGACATCCCACAGCGGCCCCTGTAGTAATAGTGACATCCCACAGCGGCCCCTATAGTAATACTGACATCCCACAGAGGCCCCAGTAGTAATAGTGACATCCCACAGCGGCCCCTGTAGTAATAGTGACATCCCACAGCGGCATTTTCAGTAATAGTGACATCCCACAGCGGCCCCTGTATTAATAGTGACATCCCACAGCAGCCCCTGTAGTAATAGTAACATCCCACAGAGGCCCCAGTAGTAACAATGACATCCCACAGAGGCCCCCAGTATAATAGTGACATCCCTCAGCAGCCCCAGTAGTAATAGTGACATCCCACAGCGGCCCCTGTAGTAATAGTGACATCCCACAGCGGCCCCAGCGGTAATAGTGACATCCCACAGTGGCATTTTCAGTAATAGTGACATCCCACAGCGGCCCCAGTAGTAATAGTGACATCCCACAGCAGCCCCTGTAGTAATAGTGACATCCGACAGCGGCCCCAGCGGTAATAGTGACATCCCACAGTGGCATTTTCAGTAATAGTGACATCCCACATCGGCCCCTTAGTAGTAATAGTGACATCCCACAGCGGCCCCTGTAGTAATAGTGACATCCCACAGCGGCCCCTATAGTAATACTGACATCCCACAGAGGCCCCAGTAGTAATAGTGACATCCCACAGCGGCATTTTCAGTAATAGTGACATCCCACAGCGGCCCCAGTAGTAATAGTGACATCCCACAGCGGCCCCCAGTAGTAATAGTGACATCCCACAGCGGCCCCTGTAGTAATAGTGACATCCCACAGCGGACCCTGTAGTAATAGTGACATCCCACAGCGGCCCCAGTAGTAATAGTGACATCCCACAGCGGCCCCTATACTAATACTGACATCCCACAGCGTCGCCCAGTAGTAATAGTGACATCCCAAAGCGGCCCCTGTAGTAGTAGTTACATCCCATAGCAGCCCCTGTAGTAATAGTGACATCCCACAGCGGCCTCTGTAGTAATAATGACATCCCACAGCAGCCCCTGTAGTAATAGTGACATCCCACAGCAGCCCCTGTAGTAATAGTGACATCCCACAGCGGCCCCTATACTAATACTGACATCCCACAGCGTCGCCCAGTAGTAATAGTGACATCCCAAAGCGGCCCCTGTAGTAGTAGTTACATCCCATAGCAGCCCCTGTAGTAATAGTGACATCCCACAGCGGCCCCTGTAGTAATAGTGACATCCCACAGCGGACCCTGTAGTAATAGTGACATCCCACAGCGGCCCCTGTAGTAATAGTGACATCCCACAGCGGCCCCTATACTAATACTGACATCCCACAGAGTCGCCCAGTAGTAATAGTGACATCCCAAAGCGGCCCCTGTAGTAGTAGTTACATCCCATAGCAGCCCCTGTAGTAATAGTGACATCCCACAGCGGCCTCTGTAGTAATAATGACATCCCACAGCAGCCCCTGTAGTAATAGTGACATCCCACAGCGGCCCCTGTAGTAATAGTGACATCCCACAGCGGCCCCTATACTAATACTGACATCCCACAGCGTCGCCCAGTAGTAATAGTGACATCCCAAAGCGGCCCCTGTAGTAGTAGTTACATCCCATAGCAGCCCCTGTAGTAATAGTGACATCCCACAGCGGCCTCTGTAGTAATAATGACATCCCACAGCGGCCCCTGTAGTAATAATGACATCCCACAGCGGCCTCTGTAGTAATAGTGACATCCCATAGCGGCCCCTGTAGTAATAGTGACATCCCACAGCGTCCCCCAGTAGTAGTAGTGACATCCCACAGCGGCCCCTGTTGTAATAGTGACATCCCACAGCATCCCCCAGTAGTAGTAGTGACATCCCACAGCGGCCCCTGTAGTAATAGTGACATCTCACAGCGGCCCATGTAGTAGCAGTGACATCCTACAGTGGCCCCTGTAGTAATAGTGACATCCCACAGCGGCCCTGTAGTAATAGTGACATCCCACAGCGGCCCCTGTAGTAATAGTGACATCCCACAGCGGCCCCTGTAGTAATAGTGACATTCCACAGCGGCCCCAGTAGTAATAGTGACATCCCACAGCGGCCCCCTGTAGTAATAGTGACATCCCACAGCGGCCCTGTAGTAATAGTGACATCCCACAGCGGCCCCAGTAGTAATAATGACATCCCACAGCGGCCCCAGTAGTAATAGTGACATCCCACAGCGGCCCCTATAGTAATACTGACATCCCACAGAGGCCCCAGTAGTAATAGTGACATCCCACAGCGGCATTTTCAGTAATAGTGACATCCCACAGCGGCCCCTGTATTAATAGTGACATCCCACAGCGGCCCCTGTAGTAATAGTGACATCCCACAGAGGCCCCAGTAGTAACAGTGACATCCCACAGCGGCCCCTGTAGTAATAGTGACATCCCACAGAGGCCCCTGTAGTAATAGTGACATCCCACAGAGGCCCCTGTAGTAATAGTGACATCCCACAGAGGCCCCAGTAGTAACAGTGACATCCCACAGCGGCCCCTGTAGTAATAGTGACATCCCACAGCGGCCCCTGTAGTAATAGTGACATCCCACAGAGGCCCCTGTAGTAATAGTGACATCCCACAGAGGCCCCTGTAGTAATAGTGACATCCCACAGAGGCCCCAGTAGTAACAGTGACATCCCACAGCGGCCCCTGTAGTAATAGTGACATCCCACAGAGGCCCCTGTAGTAATAGTGACATCCCACAGAGGCCCCTGTAGTAATAGTGACATCCCACAGCGGCCCCAGTAGTAATAGTGACATCCCACAGCGGCCCCAGTAGTAATAATGACATCCCACAGAGGCCCCAGTAGTAACAGTGACATCCCACAGAGGCCCCTGTAGTAATAGTGACATCCCACAGAGGCCCCAGTAGTAACAGTGACATCCCACAGCGGCCCCTGTAGTAATAGTGACATCCCACAGCGGCCTCTGTAGTAATAATGACATCCCACAGCGGCCCCTGTAGTAATAATGACATCCCACAGCGGCCTCTGTAGTAATAGTGACATCCCATAGCGGCCCCTGTAGTAATAGTGACATCCCACAGCGTCCCCCAGTAGTAGTAGTGACATCCCACAGCGGCCCCTGTTGTAATAGTGACATCCCACAGCATCCCCCAGTAGTAGTAGTGACATCCCACAGCGGCCCCTGTAGTAATAGTGACATCTCACAGCGGCCCATGTAGTAGCAGTGACATCCTACAGTGGCCCCTGTAGTAATAGTGACATCCCACAGCGGCCCTGTAGTAATAGTGACATCCCACAGCGGCCCCTGTAGTAATAGTGACATCCCACAGCGGCCCCTGTAGTAATAGTGACATTCCACAGCGGCCCCAGTAGTAATAGTGACATCCCACAGCGGCCCCCTGTAGTAATAGTGACATCCCACAGCGGCCCTGTAGTAATAGTGACATCCCACAGCGGCCCCAGTAGTAATAATGACATCCCACAGCGGCCCCAGTAGTAATAGTGACATCCCACAGCGGCCCCTATAGTAATACTGACATCCCACAGAGGCCCCAGTAGTAATAGTGACATCCCACAGCGGCATTTTCAGTAATAGTGACATCCCACAGCGGCCCCTGTATTAATAGTGACATCCCACAGCGGCCCCTGTAGTAATAGTGACATCCCACAGAGGCCCCAGTAGTAACAGTGACATCCCACAGCGGCCCCTGTAGTAATAGTGACATCCCACAGAGGCCCCTGTAGTAATAGTGACATCCCACAGAGGCCCCTGTAGTAATAGTGACATCCCACAGAGGCCCCAGTAGTAACAGTGACATCCCACAGCGGCCCCTGTAGTAATAGTGACATCCCACAGCGGCCCCTGTAGTAATAGTGACATCCCACAGAGGCCCCTGTAGTAATAGTGACATCCCACAGAGGCCCCTGTAGTAATAGTGACATCCCACAGAGGCCCCAGTAGTAACAGTGACATCCCACAGCGGCCCCTGTAGTAATAGTGACATCCCACAGAGGCCCCTGTAGTAATAGTGACATCCCACAGAGGCCCCTGTAGTAATAGTGACATCCCACAGAGGCCCCAGTAGTAATAGTGACATCCCACAGCGGCCCCAGTAGTAATAATGACATCCCACAGAGGCCCCAGTAGTAACAGTGACATCCCACAGAGGCCCCTGTAGTAATAGTGACATCCCACAGAGGCCCCAGTAGTAACAGTGACATCCCACAGCGGCCCCTGTAGTAATAGTGACATCCCACAGTGGCCCCAGTAGTAACAGTGACATCCCACAGAGGCCCCCAGTATAATAGTGACATCCCACAGAGGCCCCTGCATCGATGGGTTCATTACGATGTATATATTTTTACTTGTGTCTCTATTGTTGCTCCCTGTAGGTGCATCACAGAGTTGGGGCTCATCATATGGTGGCATCCATTGTTGGCATTACCTTACACATTCGGATTTCCAGCCCGATTTTGTCTTTTCATCATGACATCCAGTATATATAAGTCTGACCTTACGTGAATATACTGATGACCATAGTTCCTTTGAAAGGCCGATGTACATATTATTAATAAAGGATATTTTGTTATGCAGTAGTTATGATTCATGTATTCTTATTTATTGAGCATTATATTCATTTCTGGGGTACTGTATTGAGCCCTGGTGTGACGGTTGGGACAATACCCAGTACGTACATACAATATATGTTGCTCATTAAACATATGCCAAAAAGTACATAATAATAGGCCGCTTCTCTAGGTATACTAGCCTATTTGGCTTGTAATATCTGGGGAAGGTGGCCTGAGTGGTTGTGACTTTAGAGAGGTACATCTGGTAGGGCAAACGAGGTGTAGGGACGATAAAATCGGGTAAACAGACGAGGTTTACCCTCCTGCGCGGACCACATAGATTCAATCTATAGCAGCAGTCTAAGGGAATCTTCAGCTGCTGCCGAGCACTTTGAGAGTTCTTGCACAAGCGCATTGCAGACGCTAACGCGGTGAGGTGGATGACATGACGTCATGACGATGCCAAGAGGACGGCGCGGCGCCGGCGTGATGACGTTGGACGTAATGACGTCACTAAGACGCCGTTGAGATGGCGCGATGCCTAATTGTAAATAGCCTTTGCCGCTGGATGCCTCCATAGTGCCCTATACCTCCTGTGACGGATCTGTCAGGGGAGTAGCTTGCACATATGTATTGTATTTATGTTGATTGTTGATGATTGGCTGTTGTATACTTTATATACTGCTGTGTAAAGTGGATTGATCGCTTGACAAAGGCCCAATTGTAGGGCCGATACGTGGCTGCCAGCTACAGCCACCATTTTTAATGGTTTCAATAAAGGAAACATTTTTACTACTTTGTGGTGCTGCCTGGGTATAATGGATTTACAGGTGGACATTGTGGACCGAAGGAGTCAGGTCCCTTTTACTGGGCTTTGCACCGATTGCTAATGCTTCATGCTTAAGACAATTAATAAGCAAGTGCTGCTGCTACTTTGAACTATTTTTGCAGTATCAGACTGTAGGGACACAAGCGGAATGGTAACACCCAGTTGCCAATTTATTCATAAATTTCCAGGAAAAATTATAGAGTTCTCGGAAGGATGATCCATTATTGTTATTTTATGGGGATTCATAGTTTCTAGTAATACAGACATGTCAGAAGTGACCCTGTATACTATTCACTGCATGTATATGCAGCCCTCTAAAGCCCGCTGAGTCTATCCCTGATTGTTTCTGTACTCACCTCCCTTCATGCCGATGGGCTCATTTTAGGTCTGACTCCTGGCGCTCTCCATGTGTCCAAAGCACAGTCACCACCGCTCACTCTCAATGGGTGAAGTCAGGGTTGACGGACAGTCAGCAGTGGAGACCACCCACTTAAGGCCCTTTTACATGATCGTGCCTCCATTCATTAGTGATGATTGTTCCTACTGTATGTAAAAGGCAGGAATGATTATCACGTCTGCGCTGACATGTCGTCCTGTGTAAAAGCACTATTAGTGTCGGCCTTAGGTTGAATGGCACAATATCCCTTGTCACCCCCTATGACATAACAAAAAAGACAATCTATATTGCACTGATAGGCAGACTGACTGTATTCTGCTTGCGCAGAAAGCAGCAAGGTTGTAGCATACCCACACCAGAGCAGCTCAGTGAATGTAGCTGGTGTAGGTACGCTGCAACCTTGTACCAGAAGCAAACTCGTAATATAAATACAGTTGACAATCAAGCTTAATACATAAATACAGCACCAGAACTAAGCTCATAACATAAATACAACACCAGAACCAAACATGGTACATAAATACAGCACCAGAACTAAGCTCATAACATAAATACAACACCAGAACCAAACATGGTACATAAATACAGCAACATAAGCAAACTGAAAACATAAATACAGCACAAACCAACCTCAGTACATAGATGCATTACCAGAACCAAGTACAAAACATATATACTGTACCAGAACCAAACTCACGACATAACTATATTACCAGAATCAAACTCATAACACATATAGTGCCATAACCAAGCTTACAACATGGGAAACGGGTCAAATTTGCCAACGACACAAAGCTCGGAGGGATAGCTAACACTAGGGAAGAGAGAGAGAGGATTCAAAAAGATCTAGAAAAGCTTGAACAGTGGGCAGCGACTAACAGAATGGTATTTAACAAGGAGAAATCCAAAAAAGAAGGCTGAGAGGGGACTTAATAGCTGTCTACAAATATCTGAAGGGCTGTCACAGTGCAGAGGGATCAGCCCTATTCTCATCTGCGCAAGGAAAGACTAGAAGCAATGGGATGTAACTGAAAGGGAGGAGACACAGATTAGATATTAGATAGTGAGGGGGATCAATGAGTGGAACAGGTTACCACAGGAGGTGGGGAGTTCTCCTTCAATGGAAGTGTTCAGAGGCTGGACAGACATCTGTCTGGGATGATTTAGTGATCCCGCACTGAGCAGGGGGTCGGACCCGATGACCCTGGAGGTCCCTTCTAACTCTACCATTTTATGATTAATACAACACCAGAACCAAGCTCAGTACATGGAGGCATTACCAGAACCAAGTTTATAACAAAAATACAGCACTAGAACTAAACTCTTAACATAAATACTGTAGCCGAACTAAGCGATTGTGTTGCGAGGACATTATTGGGCAACAGCAGCATCTTGTAACGACAGAGGGGAGGAGCCAAAGCCAGGAGGAGGATTGATGTAGCTGCACAAGATGCTGCTATGCAGATGAAAAATCTGGTCCAGCCCACATCCGCCTCGTACCCCTCCTACTAGTCAGTCACCGGTCACGCATCCACATAACACATTGACAGAGCTGGGAGCCAAGTCGGAGAAGCATTCATCCAGGCAAGGGGATGTCAGTATAGAAATAAGGGGCCACAGGGCAGTAATGTGCCTCCAGCCCCCCGGCTCTATCCAGGGACTAGTCCTCTCTTAGGGGGCTGCATATAATGCATGCATGGTGTACACAGAACATACAGAAGCTCCAACTAATGAATCTCCACAAAGTACAAATCCCGAGTGATTTACATCAGGCCATTAAACAGGAGAGGCTGAGTTATGGCAGTAATAACCATCATTTGTTCCTTAATAGTTACCTTCCATCCTATCATCTCCGCGCACTTCCAAGGCAGGCAGAACGCTATTATTACCTAATTGGTACTCATTTAGCTCTTATTTTCTGCTAGTTCAGAAGCCGGAGAAGTGATTGATCAGGACAGAAGCCCTTGTGTCTTCTCTGTGCTCCACCAGGACCTGCGAGGACTCTGTGAACCGCTACCATGTGCGCTTACTAAATATCCACTTTCATCTAGGGGTCTCCACGCTGTGGAGTAATGACGCCATCACATCATCTGGAGGAGAAGATGCGGCTGCTACATTATGCCATGTAAGTATAAGGCTCAGGAGATACATATTCATGAGCTTCATGCAGGCTGTTTCCTACACGTTCCATATACTAACTACAACTGGGAGCAGGGGCGTAAGTAAAGGTTCAGGGGCCCTGATGCAAAAGATGAGCTGGGGCCCCCCCCCTCTATCTGTATCTGTACCCGTACCCATACCTAAACCATGCTGCACAGAGACATATCTTGAAGCTCCTCGGCCCCAATGCAAAACCTGTAACAGGGCCCCCAACTATAATGCTTTATTCATAGTACTGGGCCCCCTAAGGCTCCTGGGCCCGGGTGCAACCGCATCCCCTGCACTCTCTATAGTTACGCTCCTGACTGGGAGTCTTCATTCATCGGTGGGTTTGATTGGACCAAAGTCATTTTTGGCAAATACAGAGTGTCTCAAAAGTGATCCAATTTTGCATACAAGCTGCGGGGGAAGGAGAAACCTTTTAGGCCATGTTACCAATATGACGGCCATTTTGAATGCTGCCATCTTAGATTCAACTCCTAATTTTTCTAGTGGGAATGTAGGTGTGTGATGTATCAGACTGGCAGAGAATTTCACTAGAAAGACACCGGTGTGCTCCATTGTAACATAACATTATTCATTCTCATGGTAACACAGTGACTTTTCTTCATAACAGGCAGTGTGAATGATGGCGATATCTCAAGCAGCACTCATGTCATTGCAGCAGATTTGAATCGATACCACCCAACCAGACCTTCTATTACCCACAGAGCAGTGGGCAAACGTCTTTCCATATTCCAAGAAACCAGTTCTGTCGCTGATAAACCAAAATCTGGATGAGCAAAAACCATTACTGATGAAGCCTCAACAACCGCTGTTCTGGCCTCATTCAGCAAGAGTCCACAATGTAGCCCTCATCATCTGATCAAGAATATGGGCTTAGCCGTGTCTCTATGCAGAAAATTGTGTTTACTCATAAACGGCATCCTTCCAAATTGCAGATGCTGCAACACCTGATGGAGGGTGACGCAGACCGCTGTATAGAACTTGAATTTTCAATAAATAAAGCCTTGTGTACAGGACAAAAACTTTTTTTTCTGTAAAAACATTTAGATGCCAAGGGCAGCAATGATTTGCAGGGGTAAACAGTGTAGAAGAGTGACTAGATGAGCAAGTGCTCATTTCTTTACTCCTTTTCTGGGAAAA
Source organism: Eleutherodactylus coqui (assembly GCF_035609145.1). Taxonomy (NCBI): domain Eukaryota; kingdom Metazoa; phylum Chordata; class Amphibia; order Anura; family Eleutherodactylidae; genus Eleutherodactylus; species Eleutherodactylus coqui. The sequence goes on from NC_089845.1 coordinate 162,805,256, forward strand.
GAAAACATATGTGACAATCAGAGAGAAAATTTGCTCCCTGATTGATGGGGCGTGATATCACGAACAAAAATTAATGTCACCCTTCCCTAAGACAGGGAGGTATAAAGGATAATCACAGATGTTCCATGCTGTTGCTGGTTTATCCCACCTACCCTTCTGCTCTGCACACTCAAAAGTGACAGCTGACAATTCAGTATTCCTGCCCCCACTTCAAATAGCTGTAACCTCAGTTTTGTATGCGCTACTGGATGCTGCCAAGAGTCTTGGCTTTAAAATTACACCAGCACCATGTTGGTAGCTCTGATAAAACCGATGCTACAGCTGTTTGAAGTAGAACAAGCTCTGTTCGTCCTAAACTTTTGGGGTGTTTAAGGTATTTTTACACAGACTGGTAGTGGCTCGAGAAATCACTCAACAGAGCAGCTATGGGCGACTGCCGTCCCATGTAGACACGGGACCCACCAGAGTTGCTTGGTTTTTAGCCCACCCAAAAACCAAGCTACTGTTGACCTCTGTAAACAGGCAGTCACTCATCTATGACTGCCTGTTTACTGTTGATAGAGGCGGATTGCCAGAATAGATCCCCAGCTCTGCCTCCATTCAGTGAGTGATCATCTCTGCTATGTGGAAGCACAGGAGCGATAGTAGAGGGGCGACTGTTGTTCGCATAGACGCCCAACAGTCGTTCTATGTAAAAGTAGCCGTAAGGCTATAACTTTATCACAACTTTTATCAGTTTCAAACACCCAACAGCAAAGGTTAGGGGGACATTCAGTAGACGTGGCGGCGCTCTCACAGATGGTAGATACACATTAACAGATGGTCCAATTCAGACGAGACATCTAAGTCCATAAACAGCACTTTATTTCGCTTCGTGGTTTCTAATACTTCTCTGTTATGTTTGGCCGCTCCGGAAAGCTGGATCATTGACTCCAATATTGACTTAACATGTGTTCTGTGCTAAGTAGGAGCTTTAAGGGTTAAAGAAGCACTCTCTAAGGTATAATTATCCTTGCATGGCTTGGACGGCAGCTAATAAAGTTGGCAGATTGGCTTCCATTTTGCATGGCTCGAGGCTACCGCGAGGCTCCCCAGTTCGTTCCAAGTAAAATATTCAGCAGCGAACCAGATGGAGGACGAGGTGTTGGGAGCTTATTTTTATACCGACGCTATTTAATCCATGAACAAGCTCATACATGTTCAGACTCAACGGGAAATGTCAGAACCCGCGTCAAGCCATCTATCTCATGATGGGGAGCCTGATATAGCCGCCATCACTGGGACGTGTTCTATTCTCTTGTATAAATAGAAACCTGGACAGTAATCAGTCAGGCAGATTGCGGTGCTGAAATGCAGGCCATCTGTTAGTCGCTCCCTGCCAACGCTACAGCCATAATGAATAAAGGCAGGAAGGTTCCACTTGTGGCTGTTATGTTTTCTTTTACGATATTCTGCTGTCATCTCGTAGAGGATTGTTTCTCCAACACTGAGAAGATGCCAAAGACATCCAAACTAATGGAGGAAGTCAATGACCTACCGGGCAATGGCATCATGGGCATGACTCCTATCATTCATGTTGCAAGTAGGTGGGAATTAGGGCGTACCGATGTCATAGAAGGGTCACCCTTTCTAGAGCATGAAGGGCAAAAGAGAAGCAGACTGTGGCGCGACCTGTTGGTAGATTTCGAATATTGATGGAATCAAAATGATGAAATTGATAAATTAGAAATGTGCTTTATTTAAAACCAGCAGGTAACGCGTTTCGGGGTATGCAGACCCCTTCATCAGTCAATTAGATTAATCACTGCTGTGGGAATTCGCTGGTCACCAATGCCTATTTCCTCATATTAACAGTACTCTCAGGAGTTTGCATTTTCTGAACAGCTGTAATTAATCCAGTTGTCTGATGAAGGGGTCTGCATACCCCGAAATGTGTTACCTGCTGGTGTTAACTATAGTGTATTTCTAATTTATCGATTTTATCTTTTCCAGTCCATCCATATTTGAAATCTACCAACAAATCGGACCGGTCTAGATCTCTTTCGCCATTCATTTACCAGTCATACTACTATGACCTATGGCCAGCCAGCGTTCAAGGTCAGCAGAACCTGACAATTTGCTGATTAGTTATATATGTGGGATAGTCTGGCTGCGATCCCACCCTGAGCCCCACACACCCAAAGGCACTCTGCCTTCCTCGTTTCTTCTGACTGATCTTTACTAGAGCCGAGCCGCTTTTGATCTGGTGGACCCAGCCTGTCCTTGCATCACATGGTCCGTGGACTTAGATGGGGGCACTGGTGGGGCATGCATCAATTGTGCTGCTAATAGGTAGTGGCACCAATAAGGTCACCCAACTTCATTCAGCACATTTAACCCCTACATGCCCAATACTGTACTTTTATTATATGGGAACTAAGCATTTTCTGTAATTTGATGTAATAACACATCAGGGTGGTTGTACATGCAAAGCTCCTACAATGATAGCCAGGGTTCAAGACCCTGGGACACAACAGATTGCTAGAGCCTTCATGTCCATCCGCATCACATCTTGTATCTAAGCTAGAGGTGGCCCAACAGGGAACTAGTGCCGCCATGCCCTTCTGTATCATATCTTGTATCCAAGCTAGAGAAGGCCCAACAAGGTATAAAGATTCCATGCCCACCAGTATCACATCTTGTACCCAAGCTAGAGGCAGCCCTACAGGGTGCTAGAGCCTTCATGCCATCATGTATCCAAGCTAGAACCTCATTGCCCTCCCTCTTGTATCAAAGCTATAGACAGTACAACAGGTTCCTAGAGCCTCCATGCCCCCAGTATCGCATCTTATATCCAAGCTAGAGGCAGCCCAACAAGGTACTAGATCCTCCATGCCCACCCATATAACATTTTGTATCAAAGCTGGAGGTGGTCCAACATGGAACTAGAACCTCCAGGGCCTTCTGTATCCCATCTTGTATCCAAACAAGAGAGTGGCCAACATGTTACTAGAGCCCCCATGCCTGTCCATATCCCATCTTGTATCCAAGCTAGAGGCGGCCCAACGGGGCACTATAGCCTCCATGCCTGCCTGTATTAAATCTTGTATCCAAGCTATAGCTCGTACAATGGGGTACTACAGCCTCCATGCTCACCCGTATCACATCTTGTATCCAAGCTAGAGGCAGGACAACAGGGTCCAAAAGCCCACATGCCCTTCCATATCACATCTTGTATCCAAGCTAGAGGTGGCCCAACAGGGTACTAGAGCCTCCAATGCTCTCATGTATCACATCTTGTATCCAAGATAGAGGTTGTACAAAGGGGTACTACATTCTCTTTGCCTGCCAGTATCACATCTTGCATGTTCTTGCAAGTTGCAGGCGGTATAGCAGGGTACTAGAGCCTCCATGCTCGCCCTTATCACATCCTGCATTAATGGTAGAGGTGGTCCAACAGGGTAGTAGAGCCTCCATCCCCCTCCTGTATCACATCTTGCATTCAAGCTGGAGACGGTCCAACAGGTACTAGAGACCCCATGCCCGCCCATGTCAAATCTTGTATCCAAGCTACAGGCAGTACAACAAGGTACTAGATCCTCAATGCATGCGCGTATCACATATTGTCTTAAAGCCTTAAGGGGGCCAAACAGGGTTCTATAGCCTTCCATATTACATTTTGTATCCAAGCTAGAGACGGCCCAATAGGGTACTAGAGCCTCCATGCCCGCACGTACCACATCTTGTATTAAGCTAGAGGTGGCCTAGCAGGGTACTTGTAGCGGTTTCAGGCACTGGGTTGGAGCCTCAGGTGTAATAGCCACAAGTCTAGAGAGCAGTCAGGGATAAGCCAGGAGTCAGCAATGGGGGTCTTGGTTTGTAGTAAAGATGGATGTGGCGGGTAACGTAGTCAGAAGGGAAGCCAGCAGTTAGCATCAGGAGGTCTTGTAGCAATAGCAGAGGAGCAGGCAGAAGTAGATCTTGATCAATCAATGCTGTGGAGCAAAATAATCACTCAAGGAGGGATTTAAAATGAGCCTAATTAGTAAGAGAAGCGGGGTCAGGACAGAGGCTGGGTTTTCAGAATCTGGGAGCAAAGCAAAGTCATGCATAGAAACTGTCCAAAAGCTACTGACTGTAGTGCAGGATATCCCAGGTTCCATATCTATCAGTACTAGAGCCCCCATGCCCACCCATATCACATTTTGTATCCAAGCTAAAGGCAGCCCAACGGGGCACTATAGCCTCCATGCCTGCCTGTATCACCTCTTATATCCAAGCTAGAGGCAGTCCAACAGGGTACTAGGGCCTCTATCCTTACCCATATAAAATCTGATATCCAAGCTGAAGGCGGTACAACAGGGTACAAGAGCCTCCATATCCGCCCATATCACATCTTGAATCAAAGCTAAAGGCGGTATAACAGGGTACTAGAGTCTCCCTTCCCACCAGTATCACATCCTGTATCCAAGCTAGAGGTGGTACAACAGGGTACTAGAGCCTCCATGCCCCCTATATCACATCTTGTATCCAAGCTAGAGGCGGTACAACAGGGTACTAGAACCTCCATGCCCCCTGTATCACATCTTGTATCCAAGCTAGAGGCGGTACAACAAGGTACTAGAGCCTCCATGTCTCCCATATCACATCTTGTATCCAAGCTAGAGGCGGTACAACAGGGTCCTAGAGCCTTCATGCCTGCCTGTATCACATCTTGTATCCATGCTAGAGGCGGTACAACAAGGTACTAGAGCCTCCATGCCTGCCTGTATCACATCTTGTATCCAAGCTAGAGGCGGTACAACAGGGTACTAGAGCCTCCATGCCCGTCTGTATCACATCTTGTATCCAAGCTAGAGGCGGTACAACAGGGTACTAGAGCCTCCATGCCTGCCTGTATCACATCTTGTATCCATGCTAGAGGCGGTACAACAGGGTACTAGAGCCTCTGTGCCCCCCGTATCACATCTTGTATCCAAGCTAGAGGTGGTACAACAGGGTACTAGAGCCTCCATGTCTCCCATATCACATCTTGTATCCAAGCTAGAGGCGGTACAACAGGGTCCTAGAGCCTCCATGCCTGCCTGTATCACATCTTGTATCCAAGCTAGAGGCGGTACAACAGGGTCCTAGAGCCTCCCTACAAGGGGTCAGTTCTTCACAATAAATGATGCTTTTGCTCTGATATTGTAATCACTTGCTTATACCAACGTTCCAATCACACAGAGAAAGCTTCATCCATCCGAAGACTTCTGGGGGAGCGATGTAACTGACAGTGAGTGTATATATTTATTATATACTTAGATCTTTCATTAATGTATCAATATCTAACTATATATAATATAAGACTACAGGATATATAATGAGGGAATTAATATGTTTATGGAATGGAAACATTAAATATGTAACACTCACGACCCCCTAAACCCTTTCCACAGATGTCACAGGGGTCCCACACATCGGGTCACATCTGCTATCAGTCTACTTATTGTCTCCTCTGTCATCCTCATTATGAGGCAAGAAAGGGATTAGGAAAGTCAATTCAGCGAGTCTAATGATATCATCCAACAAAAGAGACACGACGAGCCCGAAAGAGGACACAAGGTGAAACAAGTGCTGTGAGGGGTACATGGGACTCATGGGGTCACAGATTTAGTTAGACAACTTTTATAACACCTCTGGTAATCTATATGTAACACAGTCACCACATAACAGTTGCATACAGACTCAGTGATAGTGATTACAGTGCAGTTACCTCCAGTGATGTTTTTGATGTTGTCTGTTTTTCTTTTTCTTCTCTATCGAAGTCCAGACCATCATGAAGACTTCTACCAGCCATGACTTATCTCTGCACACTCTCGCCATCCTCCCTGTCATGTGACCGGCGGAAGTATCAGCAGAACATCTGAAGCCTGGAAAGATTAGAAGTGCTCACATTGTTTTACATATTGCAAAAAATAGTATTTACCCAGAAAACCCCTTTTAGGGTTCCTTTAGATGAACGCATGCGTAAATGCACACACTTCAGCACAACATTTTTTCACTGTGGACGAGGTTGATTTGCACGCGTGTCTGCTGATAGTACTGTAGTTTTTGCACATCAGGGCCCCCCCGCGCGCCCCTGTGATTTAAAAGTCTACTTAGCCTAATGTTGTCAAGTTGTGTTTATTTCTGCACATTATTGTCCACATCATGAGATGTTTCACAATCCGGTGCGATTGACTTGGATTCGGCTGCGGATCTACAGCTGATTTCAGCCTTTCATCTACAGCCGGGGTCTGACAGGAAGAAGTAAGGAGGTTTATACAGGAGCTGCAGTTTCCCTCGGTGCTCAGTAGTGATTCCAGGTGCAGGCAGTGAGTGGCGCTCTTGGTGCAGGTGGTCAGCGACTATATAAGGAGACTTTAGTCACCATCTCTGTGCGCCCCTCTGAGAGCACCAGAGGATAGGGATCGGCACACTGACTGCAGTGCTATGTCTGCTGTGAGGATCTGTGCAGGAGTTTAGGGGAAGCTTACATTTAACCTACAGCAGCACGTGCATAGAGGACTACTGAACCCCTCGGTGGGGCGGCCTATTTTGGTCATAAGGATGCAACGATTTTGGGGGGATTTTCATTTCCCCTTTTTAAAAGCCAGAACTTTTTTATTTTCCCACCAACACAGCGGTACGAGGGCTTGTTTTTTTCGCGTGGCGAACTAGAGTTTTTATTGGTATTATTCTGGGGTAGATACGGCTTTTTTGATCACTTTTATTATGTTATTTGGGAATAAGCATTTTGCCTTTGTTTTTTAGGTGTTTTTTTACAGGGTGCTCCATTTATTGTACCTGTTGTTAAAATGACACCAAACATGTGCCTTTTAAAAAAAATAGAAACAGGGAAAAGCGTGCAAAAAATTGTGTTTTTTTTTTTTTTTACATTATTTGCTTTGTTTACACTTTTTATGTCTCTGTAGGGGGCTTGAACCATAAAAGCTATGATCGCTATGATAATGCATTCTTATCGATCCCCGCTGCTGCAGTGGAAGACCGGCTACCAATTATAGCTGGCTTCAATGGTGGGATTGCAATGGTTCACTCTGAGCCCGCACCATCCACAGTGTAGGTTTATGTCTTGTTGTGTTAAGTACCCCTCTGCCAGGACATAAGTACATCCTGGGGTGCTAAAGGGTTAAAGTAGTCCTGGATATTCAGGAGCTGCAGCTAGCCACTAGCCACCCACTGATTGCTGACCGCTGTCTGCCTATTACTGTGCATAAGGGCTTATTCACACATTCGTATATCGGCCAGGTTTTCACGCCCAGCTGATATACGCTGTCCCTCTCTGCAGGGAGAGGAGGCAGGATGGGAGCAGTGCAATAAGCTCCGCCCCCTCTCTGCTCTCTCTCCACCTCCTCTCTAGCCATTGCCACTGTTTGCAATGGGAGGAGTGGAACAGGGGCGGAGCTAAGGTCATTCCTTCCCTCCCCTCATTCTGCCCCCTCTCATTGCAAATAGTGGCGAGGGGCAGAGAGAGGGTGTGGGAACTCATTGCACTACTCCCGTCCCGCCTCCTCCCGCTGCAGAGAGGGACAGCGTATATCGGCCCGGTGTGAAAACCCCGCCGATATATGGACATCTGAATAAGCCCTAAGGAAGAAGAAAGTTACATAGAGTGAGCTGCTAATCATTGGCTGGATGGCGGGGTGGGTGTGGCTAGCTGCAGATCATGAATATCCAGGACTACTTCTGTGTCTGCTGCTACTAGTTAAATGTAAGTTTCTCCCAAACTCCAGCACAGACGCACACAGCAGGCATATCACTGTAATCAGTGTGACCGGCATTATCTTATGGCGCTCTCAGTGAGGGGGTAAAAAGATTCCCTTTTGGAGTCTTTACTTGCTCCAGTTAGGTCCTGGCTGTAGCTGAAAGAGTGAAATCAGCAGCAGATCCGCAGCCGCACCCCAAGTCCGTATCAGCACCAATCGGGTGGATTTTGACACGGTCTTTGATGCTGAATGCTACAGATTTTGCCGCGGATCCACAGCATTTTCGCTACGTGCGAACGCATCCTTGGGGGTTTGGGTGAATTTCTGGGCTGTTTGAACTAAGTAATTTGGACCAAACCAAACTTTTTAAATCCCCCCCGCACTAATGATGATGATGATGATGATGATGATGATGATGATGATGATGGTCACTGATTTTCTTTGTGGTTTAATAGACGGATTTGCAGTTCAGAAATGAGTATTTTACGTATTTCCTCTCCGCTTCATTCATCAAAGCGGTGGTAAAGGTTAACCAGCGTTATTACTGGACAGCGGGCTCCTTCATCGTCTCCTGCGCTTTAATACATCAGCTGGCGTTCAGCAGAAGGTGCTTCGTTATCGATTGCTAATTATCTGCATTCCTGAGCTTCAATTGTAAGAGACGAGAAGCTGAGGCCGCGGCGAGCGGCACGTTACAGGAGAGGGGGCCGGGGGCAGCGGGGGCATCGTGCCGTATGTAGGGCGCCGCGCTGTCCGCTGACTGCAAGTCATCTGCAGGGTTTCATCATGGAGGTCCAGATAATGTCATGTCGTGGGTCAAACCGATCCATGCAGGTGATGCGCCAAACAGGTGGTAAGACTGCGGGAATGTGGTAAGACCAGCGCCGGCCTCGGGTAAGATGGCGCCCTGAGCGCAACGTCTACCGGGGCCCCCCCGTCATTAGGAAAAAAAGCTATATATTGCAGTAAGGGCAGCCTGGCTGCATTCTGTGATCGCACCTTAACCCCTTCAGTGGCGGGTTTCCTACCCCCCTGTCGTGCCCATCAGGGCAGGTTTTTTAAATGGTCTAATCATTTAATTTCAACTGATTTTGCAGTTTGCGTTCCAAGAGCCATAACTTTTTCATTTTTCCATTGACACAGCCGTATGAGGGCTTGTTTTTTGCTGGAGAAGTTGTACTTTTTGATGGCATCATCTTTGGGTATATATAATGTATTGCAGAACTTTTGTGAAAAAATTTGTAGGGAGATTAGGGAAAAAAAGTAATACAAGTTAAATCACCCTCCTTTTGCCATATCTATAATAAAAAAATCTAAATCATAAAAGAAAAATACATATTTGGTATCGCCGCATCCGTAAATGTCTGATCTATCAAAATAGTGCATTATTTACCCCACATGGTGAACGTAGTCCGAAAAAAAAATAAAGAATGCCAGAAATGCACTTTTTCAGTCACCCTGTCTCCCAGAAAAAATGCAATAAAAAGCGATCAAAAAGTCATATGTATTCCAAAATGGTACCAACGTAAACTACAGGACGTCCCGCAAAAAATGAGCCCTTGATCAAGTACGTCGATGGAAAAATAAAAAAGTTATTGCGCGCAGAAGATGCAGCAGAAAATAATTTAAAAAAATTAAATGTCTTTGAAAAAAAATACAAGTGCTATAGTAAAAAAAGTATACAAGTTTGGTATCGTAGTAATCGCACCGACCCAGAGAATAAAGCTATCAGGTCATATTTGTGGCAGTTTTTTGCACCGTAGAAACAAAACGCACTGAAAGATGGTGGAATGTCATTTTTTCTTTCATTTTACTCCACTTAGATTTTTGTAAAAGTTCTTCATACAGCGACGCTGATGGATGGATAAATAAAGGAGTTATGATTTTTTAAACGGGGGGAGGAAAAAAAGACATGGGCAAAAAAGAAAAAAAGGGACCGTGTCATTAAGGGCTCATGTCCACGGGGAAAATAGGATTTAGGATCCGCAGCGGATTTCCTGCATGCGGATCCGCACCCCATAGGGATGCATTGACCACCCGCGGGTACATAAATACCCGCGGATCGTCAATAAAAGTGATTTTAAAAAAAATGGAGCATGAAAAAATCTGGACCATGCTCCATTTTCATGCGGGTCTCCCGCGGGGACGGCTCTCGCGGGCTTCTATTGAAGCCTATGGAAGCCGTCCGCATCCGCGGGAGACCTAAAATAGGAATTTAAAGCATTTACTCACCCGCAGCGGACCGCGAAGCTCTTCTCTTCCTCACGGCCGCATCTCCCTTGCTTCGGCTCGGCGGATGTGCCCGGCGCATGCGCGCGGCACGTCGACGACGTGCCGGCAACGTGCCGCCGGCGTCAGGAATTCATCCGCCGGCCGAAAATGAAGATCCGGCCGTGAGGAAGAGCAGAGCTTCGTCGCCCGCGCCGGATAGGTAAATGCTTTTAAATTGCTATTTTCGGCGCTCATGTCCGCGGGGCAGGAGGGACCCGCTGCAGATTCTCCATGGAGAATCTGCAGCGGATCTGATTTTCCCCGTGGACATGAGGCCTAAGGGGTTAAATAATGTACTAACTTCCTTCTCCGGGTCATTACGATTCATGGATACCACATGTGTGATTTTATTTTTAATTTTTCACAAAGTAAAGGGAGACAAGTGTTTTTAATTTTATTTATTTTATTTTTTAAATAATATTTTAATTTTTTTTTACTAGTTTTTTTTTACTTTTTTCTTATTTTTGTCCCTTTAGGGGACTTCCACAGAGACCCATCAGGACTCCCTGATCACATTCTGGGGGGGGGGGGGGGGGTCCCATGGTGGCAGCCCTTTACATGCGGCAGTCACATAGACTGCAGCATGTAAAGGGTTAACACAGCAGAGATCAGAGGTTTTCTCTGATCTCTGCTGTAAGAGCTGGTACCTAGCTGTCCTCTCACAGCCAAGAACCAGCTCTCCCTGCAACAGAGACCATCGGCTTGCTTCTGACAGGCCGATGGTCTCTATAGCAACCTGTAAACAAAGCAGGAGACGTAGAAGCAGGAGATTGTCGGCATATCGGCAATATCTTCCTGCTTTGTTCTCTGGGTCTGTGCAGGCAGAGCACACTGTCACAGCTTGTGGCATTGTGCTCTGCAGCTCCCATAGTGATGCATAGCCCGGAAATCTTCCGGGCTATGTCGCTATGAGCAGTGGAGCTCGTCCCGGAAAATTTCCGGGCGTGCCACTCAAGGGGTTAAGGGTGACTTCAGACGACCGTATACGCAATTGCGCACGCTTCAGCACAGGACATTTGCGCAGTGAACGAGGCTTGATTAGGTTGTTGTACTGTCCTTTTGCAGGGCCTGTTCATATAGTGCGTAACGTCCCCTCACCATGATTTAAAAGGCTAATGCGGTCCAGGTGTGTTCTTATGCGCAGTGTATTGCGCATTTGTGCCCCTCCCATGGACTTCTATGGGGTCCCTGATTACAAATACGCAGAGAAATAGAGCAGGTCCGATTTTCTTCCACATGTGCAAAAAGCTCGCACTAAACACGTTTATGCGGACAAACCGGTTGCCATCAATGTGTTCCTTTTCCTGCACATTGAGTAAGTATTTTTTACACACACAAAAATGTGCGCCAATACGGTCATCTGAAGGCGCCATAAGTGCGAATAAATTCTGCACAAAATCCCCAGAATTCACGTGCGGTGCGTTTTTAAAATTCTGCAGCATCTGGATTGATGCCGCATATTTTCAGAGCGGATTATGTCTTTTTCAACGAGGGGGTGAAATGTGCACCAAAATCTGCACCAATTGCTGATTTGTTGCAAATTTTCCGCTGCATTTCCGCATTCAAATCATCCATCGGTGCGGATATTGACTCCTAATCAGCCATGCACCCGCAGCTGATCTAGACAGATTCTGCGCTCCCCTCCCAATTCTTCGCTGTCTCAGTGCAGCCTTTCCTGAGAGCATGAAGAATTGCGAGGTGAGCGCAGAAACTGCCGAAATCAGCTGCGGGCATGTAGCTGCTCCTGAGACAGTATATCCGCACTGATGGATGATTTGAATGCGGAAAAGCAGAGAAAACGTTGCGCTGCAGATATTCTGCAACATTTCCACCCCACCCCCCCACCCCCCCGTGGGAACGAACCCTGAAGGACCACAGGATGGAGTACTCTGCAACAGCATCGTCGAATCTGCAACCTCTAATTCCACACCAACCTGCGTCGCTAGCCGCGTATTCTCATGTGGGTTAGCCGGCAGGATTCTGCGACTTTCATTCCGCAGCAAAGTCCACGTTAGCAGCGAGGATTGTGGGGCTGACTGTCCACCGAAGGGTGTATTCCGGAATGCTGCGGCAGAATATTCCGTCCTGTGGGAAGGTCCCTTAGGCCTCTGTCACACGAGGGTCATTTTGATGCAAAGTAGTAATTCCACGTCCTAGAGGCCATGGTTTCCGGTGGTTTCCGGTGGTTTCCTTCAAATGAACGAATTTTTGACATGACTAAAAAATTGGATCGCAAAAGACAGGATATTGGCGCGATATTTCAACGCCAAACGTTTTCAGTGTCAAAAAATAGGTTTTGTCCTATCTTTGGTTGCACAACGCAGGAGGCTCCATAGACTCCTATGGGAGTCATCTGAAAAAGGGAGGGGGAGGGAGTTTAGCAGCAGCTAGCGCTGCTAAACAATGACAGGTGCCTCTAGTAAGGCATTTAAAAGTCATCTAAGTAGTTCTGCTGACGGATTTCGGGGCTGTGGCGTTATTTCACCGCAGCCAGCGATTTTATGCTCCGATAGCCACAATTTTTTAGCGCGGCTATCTGAGTGTCAAAATGCCGCTCGTGTGAAGGAGGCCTCCGGCTTTCTGCAGCCATGGGGGGAAATGTAACAAGGTTTGTGGAGTACAAAAGTCAAAAGATTTTGCACCACTTGCAACTTTTGAGCTTTTATGCACCCCAATCAACCCTTCTGTAAAAGTAGGCGGGGCATTGTCAAAGGGGGCGGGGCCTTGGACCCATCAGATTTGCGATCATTTTACACCACATACTGCTGCAAGTTTAGTCGTCTCTCTGAGCGGTCAAAATGTGATTGTTCTCAGCAAGAGAAACGACGTAATCTTGTAGATATGATACCTTTTAATGGCTAACAAAAATACATGATGTTATAATAGCGAGCTTTCGTACCAACGCAGGGTACTTCTTCCGGCTAAAATGGATTGGATCTGAAGAGGCATGCATATTTATACACACTTATAACATACATACTTATGACAAGGCACAGATATGGATGTGATTGGTTCGCACTTAAAAGGAGTTCTGCAAAACAGAAAACAAACTTTTTTTGTCTAGGCACTGATAGCGGAGTGAAAGTTTTATGATCCCTAAATTACTGTTGGAGGGGGGGAGGTCAGCAGGCTTGACTTTCTACAAGAGATACACAAACATTTTTAGCTAAATACTGATAAGGGAGTGAAAGTTAATGGCCCCTGAATTACTGCTGATGGGGGTCTTATCTGTGCAATCAAGTCTCACACTTCCCATTCACGCATAAATCCTGGGGAATAATTTAACCCAGTATTCAGCGTGTCAAAGGTTGTTATCAATTTATATTCCCAAATTCTTCTGTGGTTTTGTGACTTGAAACCACCCTTCAATATCAAAACTCTCATATCTCCTATGTCATGACCGTGGTTAGAGAAGTGTTCGGCCACAGGTAATTCTCTTCTTCTGTGTTCAATCGTGTGGCGATGAGATCTCATCCTGGCTTTGAGTTTCTGTCCTGTTTCTCCAACATAAAGACCCCCAACAGGACATTTACTGCACATGATTAGGTACACCACATTGGACGAGGAACATGTAAATGTCCCTGGGATCTTATAGTCCTGCTGTGTGTTGGGAATCCGTATCCTGTCCGCAGTCAGTATATGTGAGCAGGTCTTACAGCTCCTTACATTACAGGGATAAGTTCCTTTTTGTGTGTCAGAGGGTAATGCACTCCTGATTATAAAGTTCCTCAAGTTAGGGGGTTGCCTGTAACACAGAAGCGGAGGGTCCGGGAATATGGTTTTCAGACGGTCATCCTTGTGCAGGGTATGGTGGAGTTTTCTTGCGGTTTTCCTTAGTACCTCTAGTTGCGGATTGTAGGTCACTACTAGAGGCACACGATTGTTTCTTTCCTTCTCCTTGTATTGGAGTAGTTGACTTCTGGGTATCCTGGTGGCTCTGGTGATTTGGTCATCAATTGAGGTGGGATGGTAGCCCTGATTTATAAATGTTCTTTTAAGATGGTACAAGTGTTCCTCTCTGTCTGTTGGGTTGGAGCAGATCCGGTTGTATCTGATGGCCTGGCTGTAGACAATGGACTTTTTGATGTGTTTAGGATGGAAACTGTCCCATCTGAGGTATGTAGGCCGATCAATCGGTTTTTGGTACAGGGATGTCTGTATTGAGTTATTTGAAATCTTTATGGTGGTGTCCAAAAAGTTGATTTCTGTATGCGAGTAGTTTAATGTCAGGTTTATGGTGGGGTGGAATGCATTGAATCTTTCATGGAATTTTATTAATTCTTGTTCGGTGTTGGTCCAGATGATCATGATGTCATCAATGTAGCGGAAGTAGGCCAATGGTTTGCTGGGGCAAGAGGCCAGAAAGTCACTCTCCAGTTTTGCCATAAAAAGGTTGGCATATTGCGGTGCCATTTTACTGCCCATGGCAGTCCCTGTGAGTTGCAGGAATTTCTCTTTGCCAAAGGAGAAATAATTGTGTGTGAGAATGAATCTTGTGAGTTGTAGCACTGCATCAGAGGCAACCCCATTGGCCTCAAGGTGCGCCTGGCAGGCAGTCAGTCCATCCTCGTGTGGGATGTTGGAATACAAGGGAGCGGTCAGACATGCGCCAAGTTCAGTAAGAGGCAAGCAGGGGCGGCTGGGACTTTATCATCTTTTATTATGTTTTTAATGTTTTTGCCTTTTGTTTTCTGCTTTTCATGATATGTTGCGTTCGAGGACGACCTTCGGGGACATGACAATCATGTATATATGATCCCCAGGTGGCTGCAGAAGCCCCAATAGCTCCAGTTACCATGCAGAACAATCCCTAATCACCATCAGCGGGGATCGGGGTGAAGCCAGATGCAGAATAATAGGAATCTTTATTTGTACAGCACCAACTTATTCCGCAGCGCTTAGAAGATCTGAGAACCTAAAGGACGCCCGCCGATCACATGATCAATCGCGTAACTACTGTGAGAAAGACAGAGACCAGCATTACCGTGTCCGCCATCACTTATACTGGAGAGCTGTTATTTACTGTGTATGTAGCGATCAAGGAAGAGGAAAGGGTTAAATAAACGAGCTGCCTCTTCTCTGGAAGGTTCCAGGGTGCGACGATCAGCTGATCTCCCAAAGATGTGACTACAAGTTGTTCATGCAGCCAAGTGTCTGTAGAGGGAATATCAACTAGTTCCATCTGTGCATCTTAATCGGATTGGCTGCTCATTAACCCCTTAGTGACCGGCCTGTGCCTTAAGGCCCATTGTTTTTGGGTTTTGTTTCTTAGGCCTCCCGCAGACGGCCGGGTCGGATCCTGCTGCAAGATATTCCTGCAGCGGGATGTGAGCCGTACCCCTGCAGTGACCACCACGGCTCACCTGCTCCGCCATCTCCTCCGCTCTGCTATGTGCCAGCTGCCGCCCAGCCGGCACATGTGCAGTGAAGAGCTGGCACGTTAGCCGTGGCGTTTCTGCGCGGGGCTCTGCGAGGCTCACACAGAAATAGGACATGCCGCAGTTTGTTTATCGCGCGAGTTGTCATGCGGTCAAATCGCGGCTGTCTGCATTGGATTGAATTATCTAATGCAATCCTATGGCAGCGGGCACGGGCGGAAATCCTGCGGGAAATCCCGCCGCGGAATCTCTACCCGTGTGCAGGAGGCCTTATGTGGATCCGCACAATTACTGCGATACCAAGTTTATAAAGATGTTTTATATTTTTTACTACTTTAGCACTAAAGAAATACTTTTGAAGAAAAACTATTGACTCTGCACCCTGCAGTCTGGGGGCTCCATCACACGGGGGGGGGGGGGGGGAGGGAGGGGGTTGTCATCAATATTTTGAGCCAAAACCAGAAGTGGAGTGAAAGTATAATAGAAGGATTTGTATTTCTTCCGTATTTCGGACCGGCTGCGGGTTTCGGCTCACAAAATACTGCTGAAGGATGCTGCCGTGTGCTGGAGCGCAGCGCCCCAGAGCAGTTCTATCCTTCCGGCCGCGGAGCTCCGTGAGATCTTCATTGTTGCAGGACGAGTTCTCGCTTTCGCCGGCACCGTTTGATGAACGCGTGAATTTGGGATTCATTTTAATTGCCTTTTTTTGTAGACGGACAAAAGAAAAATAGCAATTCTGACATTACTTTTCAAACCCCTTTTTATTGCGTTTTTATAAATAAATAGGACAATCTCCCCACAGTCCGGGTGGGTACATATGCAGTAACGCCCGTTATGTGTTGCTGTTCAAACATTTTTTGGTGTTTTATCCATTCATTGTTAAAATTATTTTTATTACATTTTCAATACATTTGTAATAACCAATCACAATACAGCATCATTCATTAATGGTCATGAAGCCTGCTCTAACAAAGGAGGTTGCCGCCGGCGTCCCCTCTCACCCGGAAACCCCGAGTAACCGCTAGCGGGCCCAAATATAACTATGGCAAATCTACTGAGACTATTTTTTAGTTCCTCAAGGGGACTTCAAGATGCCATTGTTCAATCGCTAGGATAGTACACTGCATTACTTATGTAGTACCTTCTACAAAGCTTATGATAACTGCCCATTAGACTCCGTCGGAGGTCTTTGTCAGGCTTCCAGCTGCTATGGGAACCCATTGCGATCGCATTGCCAATGGATGTCAGAAAGAGCCCCCTCCCCCCCTGTCATATGCTTACATGCTACAGTTGCTATTGATTATGGCTTGTAAGGGGTTAAACTGCTAGGAATTGACGTTCTCCAGCAGGAACCTGGCTGTCAGTAGTCAGGAAATCCGCCACCTTACAAGAAATTACGGGGAGATTTAAAGCCCTTTAGTGAAAAGGCGCATGGACAGTCACTAAGGGGTTAAAGGGTAACTAAACGTTATAAAATCTTTTGACGTGTCTTAGCGACATGTCAGACATTTGGACCGGTGGGGTCCGGGTGTTGAGACATTCACCATCACTAAAACAAATGAGAGAAGCGCTCAGCTGAGCGCTGTGCCCGTCCGGCTGTCATTGAGCCGGGACCAACCATAGGACATAAGCTTACATTCTGGTGCGGGAACGGCTTCCCAGGCAGGACGGAAGTTCACATCCTGTACCATTAATTGGTTAAAAAGTTTCAGATTCCTTTTATATTTGCTATGGGTTCCACCCCTGCTTAATCAGTTTCCTCTACATGCTCAAGGTTGATTGGCTGTTATGGGACATCATATCCTCTGCTGAGCAACACTGAACATGATTGGTCAAAGGCTTCCCTGATGCTTCAACCTTTAGTCTCATGTGGAGACAGGTAAACCCTTCAGACTCATTTACTCTTAAAGGGGAAATACCATGATCAACTTGTATTACCTCTCCATAGGGTTAGTGATAATAATCTAATCAGTGGGGGTCTCACCACTGAACCTCCCATCAATCCCAAGAACTGGGGTCCTGTGCTTCCTTCTCTTCTTCACTGTGAGCTCACTGCTTCCACCTACAATCAAGAGGAGATTGATTGGAGCGGCTGTTGATTACATGCAGTGCAGCTCCGTTCATCTTCAATGGGACTGCCGCAGATAGCTGTGCGCTTGTATTCAGCTATTTCCATCTATTGACATGAATGGAACGGTGCTGCGTATGTGTAACCATCACTCCATTCAATCTCCACATCACTATGAGCCCACTGTAAGGAGAAGAGGGAGTAACGGGATGCCTATTCTTGGGTTTGGTGAGGGTTTCAGTGAGACCCCTACCAATGGGACTTTTATTACCTATCCTATGGGTAGGTGATACAAATTGTTTTTGGTACAACTTCTTTTATCCAATTCGCTGCTCGTTAAAATTCATTAGAGGGTTCCATCCCTGCTTAATCAACTTCCTTTACATGCTCAATGTTGATTGGCCTGTCATCTGACCTCATATCCTCTGTCAAGCAACATTAGAGATGATTGGTCAACCTTTAGTCTCATGTGGAGACAAGTCAACCAGTCAGACTCATTCACTCTTAAGTAAAACAGTCTTCAAAGTGTTTCCCTTAAAACCATGCTACACTGATAAATTGGTTCAATTGTCTTAACGTCCCGATTTCGCAATAGTCCTCATCTCTATGTGGTTGCGTGCCAGTCCATTGATCGTGATGACTTCAGTTGAGCCTTGATTTTTTTTGCTGCACCTCATGGACTTAAACGACCCTGGGAGAAAAACATTTTGACTCTCACTGGACTGTGATGAGATGGCCTTAGGTATGGAGTCATTGACACATCTGTTGTTGGCTTTCATCATGGATAAGCTTGAACCCCCAAGTTGTGAATCCCGAGGAAGTGATTGTGTTTTAATTGATGACTCTTTAACCGACACGTCATCCTTAGTGGAAATAACTTCTTCTGGAAGTTTTGGGAGTTTGTTCTCCCCTAAGCTGAGCCTTCTTGATGGAATGCTCATGGTGGACGATGGATATGGGATATTAATGTTGCGCTGCAGTGGTTTCCGTTCATTCACATACACATTGTCTGCCATGATTTTTTTCATTTGCGCCTCTTTCACTTGTTCCGGAAGTTCTAATGGAGCCAACTTAATTGGTCGCTTTTGTTGGATATTGTCGATGTTATTGGCATAATTTGATGAAAGTTTCAAAGAGTTGAGATTGTTGCAAAAGCTGCCAATGGTTATCACGTCTTTTTTGTTTGGAGAAGTTTCCAGACTGGAGATCACTAATTTGTTCTTTGGGAACTTTTTTTCCTTTTTTTGCGAAGGATTTAATGACCCGCCTCTGGTATTTGTGGATATGATCGGATCACCGTTGTCAATGATTGGAATTTTTGCATTATTTCCATTACGCAGATTCTGATCGTCGGACTTTAGCAATGGCTAAAAATGGAAAGAAATAAATAGAAACATGTTAATAAAATACTGAATATACAATAAGATTATATGATATCTAGCTATCTCCCTCTCATATCTATCTATCTATCTATCTATCTCATATCTATTTATCTATCTATCTATCTCATATCTATCTATCTTATATTTATCTAGCTCATATCTATCGATCTATCCATCTCATATCTATCTATATATCTATCTATCTCATATCTATCTATATATCTATCTATCTCATATCTATCTATCTATCTATCTATCTATCTATCTATCGATCTATCCATCTCATATCTATCTATATATCTATCTATCTCATATCTATCTCTCTCATATCTATCTATCTATCTATCTATCCATTTCATATCTATCTATATCATATCTTTCTATCTATCTATCTATCTATCTATCTCACATATATCTATCTATCTATCTCATATCTATCTATCTATCTATCTATCTCATATCTATCTTATATCTATCTATCCATCTCATAGCTATCTATCTATCTATCCATTTCATATCTATCTATCCATCCATCTCCTATCTATCTATCTCATATCTATCTGTCTATCTATCTCATATCTATCTATCCATCTCATATCTATCTATCTCATATCTATCTATCTATCTATCCATCTCATATCTATCTATCTATCTATCTTATATCTATCTATCTATCTATTTATCTATCTCGTATCTATCTATCTCATATCCTTCTATCTATCTCATATCTATCTATCCATCTCATATCTATCTCTCTCATATCTATCTATCTATCTATCTATCCATTTCATATCTATCTATCTATCTCACATATATCTATCTCATATCTATCTATCTATCTATCTATCTATCTATCTATCTATCTATCTATCTCATAGCTATCTATCTATCTATCTCATATCTATCTGTCTATCTATCCATCTCATATCTTTCTATCTATCTATCTCATATCTATCTATCTATATATATCATACCTATCTATCTATCTATCTATCCATCTCATATCTATCTATCTATCCATCCATCTCCTATCTATCTATCTATCTATCTATCTATCTATCTCATATCTATCTGTCTATCTATCTCATATCTATCTATCCATCTCATATCTATCTATCTCTCTATCTATCTTCTATCTATCTATCTATCTATCTGTCTCATATCCATCTATCTATTTATCTATCTCATATCTATCTATCTATCTATTTATCTCACATATATCTATCTATCTCATATCTATCTATCTATCTCATATCTATCTATCTATCTCATAGCTATCTATCTATCTATCTATCTCATATCTATCTGTCTATCTATCCATCTCATATCTTTCTATCTATCTATCTATCTATCTATCTATCTCATATGTATCTATCTATATATCTCATATCTATCTATCTATCCATCCATCTCCTATCTATCTATCTCATATCTATCTGTCTATCTATCTAATATCTATCTATCCATCACATATCTATCTATCTATCTCATATCTATCTATCTATCCATCTCATATCTATCTATCTATCTATCCATCTCATATCTATCTATCTATCTATCTATCTATCTATCTATCTATCTATCTATCCATCCATCTCCCATCTATCTATCTATCTCATATCTATCTGTCTATCTATCTCATATCTATCTATCCATCTCATATCTATCTATCTATCTATCTATCTATATATCTCATATCTATCTATCTATCCATCTCATATCTATCTATCTCTCGATCTATCTTCTATCTATCTATCTGTCTGTCTCATATCCATCTATCTATTTATCTATCTCATATCTATCTATCTATCTATCTATCTATTTATCTCACATATATCTATCTATCTCATATCTATCTATCCATCTCATATCTATCTATCTCTCTATCTATCTTCTATCTATCTATCTATCTATCTATCTATCTATCTATCTATCTATCTGTCTCATATCCATCTATCTATTTATCTATCTCATATCTATCTATCTATCTATTTATCTCACATATATCTATCTATCTCATATCTATCTATCTATCTCATATCTATCTATCTATCTCATAGCTATCTATCTATCTATCTCATATCTATCTATCTATCCATCTCATATCTTTCTATCTATCTATCTATCTATCTATCTATCTATCTCATATGTATCTATATATCTCATATCTATCTATCTATCCATCCATCTCCTATCTATCTATCTCATATCTATCTGTCTATCTATCTCATATCTATCTATCCATCACATATCTATCTATCTATCTATCTATCTATCTATCTCATATCTATCTATCTATCCATCTCATATCTATCTATCTATCTATCTATCCATCTCATATCTATCTATCTATCTATCTATCTATCCATCCATCTCCTATCTATCTATCTATCTCATATCTATCTATCCATCTCATATCTATCTATCTATCTATCTATATATCTCATATCTATCTATCTATCCATCTCATATCTATCTATCTCTCGATCTATCTTCTATCTATCTATCTGTCTGTCTCATATCCATCTATCTATTTATCTATCTCATATCTATCTATCTATCTATCTATCTATCTATCTATTTATCTCACATATATCTATCTATCTCATATCTATCTATCTATCTCATATCTATCTATCTACCTATCTATCTATCTATCTCATATCTATCTATCTATCTATCTATCTATCTATCTATCTCATATCTATCTGTCTATCTATCCATCTCATATCTTTCTATCTATCTATCTATCTCATATGTATCTATCTATATATCTCATATCTATCTATCTATCCATCCATCTCCTATCTATCTATCTCATATCTATCTGTCTATCTATCTCATATCTATCTATCGCATATCTATCCATCTCATATCTATCTATCTATCCATCTCATATCTATCTATCTCTCTATCTATCTTCTATCTATCTCCTATCTATCTATCTATCTATCTATCTATCTATCTATCTATCTATCTATCTATCTGTCTCATATCCATCTATCTATTTATCTATCTCATATCTATCTATCTCATATCTATCTATCTATCTATCTCATATCTATCTATCTATCTATCTCATATCTATCTCATATTTATCTATCTCACATATATCTTTCTATCAATCTATCTATTGTAAATTTTAAAAAGTCAACTTTTAAGTGGATAAAAGAACATGAACTCTACATCTTTGTATCAGAAGTTTTATGGCCATTACTTGTATTGAGTTTCGTCTTTTCTACTTGCATGTATATAAAAGATACACCATGGATTAGTGATGAGAGATTAGCGGAATAATCAGTTTGTGTCGGTATCAGGCTGATTTCATGAAAATCACTGTGAATTGGGGCGGTCAATACTGACTCCTTTTAAAGTCAATGGGAATAAAACTTGGGTTCACCAATTTGCCCTCCAGAAGTTCCCCAGTGCAGCCAAAGCTCCCCAAATCTCATGGGGATACAGTCATACATCTGGGGAACACTGTGCTCCTCCCAAGAATTGGTAAAAAAAAGTGTTCAGTGGTGAGGGGGCCACTAGTAGCACAGGGTGCCAGTGAAAACAAAAGAAGGCCCACATAGGGTTTTGAAAATCAAAAATTGTGCCAGATAAAACAGCGGTTGTGCGGCTTGCTTTTAAAAGTAATGTCATAAAGTTTGTAAAGGACAAATTCTACCAGGTGAACAGAACAGCCGAGCACGGACCTCCTCCAAGGAACAGCTGCAGAGCTGCAGATTGTATATAGGCATATAAAGGTGACGCAGCTTCTTTAGTAACATAGTATGCTAGGCCGAGTGAAGACAACGTCCATCTAGTTCAGCCTGTTATAGTTCCTACCGTACCTGTCTGTAAGACCCGGATCAACAACCCGCTGCTCCCCTAAAATTTATATCCTGTAATATCCTTCCGTTCTAGAAAGACATCTAGTCCCCTCTTAAACCCCTCTATGGATTTTGCCATCACCACGTCCTCAGGCAGAGAGTTCCACAGTCTAACTGCTCTTACAGTGAAGAACTTTTCTGTGTTGGTGATGAAACCTGCTTTCCTCTAGACGTAGCGGATGCCCTCTTGTTACCGTCACAGTCCTGGGTATAAACAGATCCTGGGAGAGATCCTTGTATCGTCCCCTCATGTATTTATACAGAGTTATTTGGTCGCCCCTTAGCTGTCTTTTTTCAAGGGTGAATAATCCCAGTTTTGGTGCCTCTCTGGGTATTCTAGTTCTCCCATTCCGTTTATTAGTTTAGTTGCCCTTCTTTGTACCCCTTAAGCACTGCAACATCTTTCCTGAGCACCGGTCTCCAGAACTGTACGCAGTATTCCATGTGGGGCCTGACAAGTGCCTTATATAGTGGGAGGATAATGTTCTCGTCCCTCGCCCATATACCTCTTTTAATGCACCCCAAGACTTTATTAGCTTTTGCAGCAGCTGACTGGCATTGGTTACTCCAGTTTAGTCTACAATCCACTAGTACCCCCAGGTCTCTTTCCATATCACCTTTCCCTAGCAGTACCCCATTAAGTGTATATTGGTGACATCCGTTTCTCCTGCCCATGTGCAGAACCTTACATTTATCAACATTGAACTTCATTTTGCCATTTTTCTGCCCAAGCCCCCAGCTTATCTCGGTCCGTTTGTAGCCGCACCTTGTCCTCTGTTGTATTAATTACCTTGTATAATTTTGTGTCATCTGCAAATATTGATGTTTTGCTGTGCAGCCCCTCTATCAGGTCATTGATAAATATGTTGAACAAAAAGGGGCCTAATACTGAACCCTGTGGCCCCCACTACCAATGGTGGCCCAATCAGAGTATGAACCATATATTACCACCCTCTGCTTTCTATCTCTGAGCCAGTTCTGTACCCAGATACACACGTTTTCACCCAATCCTAGCTGTCTCATTTTACATATCAGCCTATTATGCGGCACGGTGTCAAATGCTTTAGAGAAGTCCAGATATACGAGATCAATAGACTCTCCCAGGTCCAGCCTAGAGCTTACTTCATCGTAGAAGCTGATCAAATTGGTCTGACATGATCGACCCTTCATGAATCCATGCTGGTGAGGAGTTATTCCGTTGTTCTCCTTGAAGTATTTTACTATGGTGTCTCTCAGAAACCCCTCGCATATTTTTCCAGTTACTGAAGTGAGACTCACCGGCCTGTAGTTACCAGGCTCACTTTTGGACCCCTTTTTGTATGTTGGAACTACATTGGCAATGCACCAATCCAATGGTACTACACCGGTCTTGATAGTGTCCTTAAATATTAGAAATAGCGGCCTAGCTATCACATCACTTAGTTCCCTTAGTACCTTTGGGTATACGCCATCTGGGCCCGGAAATTTATCGATTTTAATCTTCTTTAACCGGTTCGCACCTCCTCCTGCGTTAGGTATGTAATATTTTGTTCCCCTGCATCTTGTGTGACATGACCTTTTCGTTCGTGAATACGCTTGAAAAGAAACTATTTAATAGATTTGCCTTCCCCTCATCGTCTTCTATGATTTCTCCTGCATTATTTGTTAAAGGGCCAGTGCTCTCAGTGCAAATCCTTTTGCTGTTAATATAATTGAAGAATAGTTTCGGGTTGTTTTTGCTCTCTTTGGCGATCAGTCTTTCTGCCTCCTCCTTAGCAATTTTGATCCTATCTTTGCATATTTTGTTTTTTTCCCTGTACGATTTTAGCGCTTCTTCGCTGCCTTGTTGCTTTAGTAGTTTGACCGCTTTCTTTTTTTCGTTTATTGCCCCCCTTACCGTCTTGTTGAGCCACATTGGTTTCCTTTTAGTTGAGATTCTTTTATTTTTAAAGGGAATGAACTGCTCACATGAGGTCATTAGGATCCTTTTAAACTTCCCCCATTTGTCCTCTGTACCGATATTTTTGAGGATGTTGTCCCAATTAATGTTACCGATAGTAGTTCTAAGCTTATCGAATTTTGCTTTACTAAAGTTTAGTTATTTTGTCGCTCCCTGATAAGGCTTCTTATTGAATGACAGCTGGAAGTTGATTATATTGTGGTCATTGTTCCCCAAGTGCCCCTCAACCTGCACCCCCGTTATTCGGTCCGGTTCGTTAGTTAATAATAAGTCCAGAGTGGCCCTCCCTCTAGTTGGCTCCTGCACAAGTTGGTTCAGGTAATTATCTTTAATTGTTCTCAAGAACTTATCACCCTTGTGAGATTTGCAGGTCTCGTTATCCCATATTATATCCGGATAATTAAAGTCCCCCACGATAATTACTTCATTGCGGTTTGACACCTCTTCTATCTGCCTTAATAGTAAGGTTTCAGTTTCTTCTATCACCTTTGGTGGTCTATAGAAAACCCCATCAGGATTTTGTTATTTCTTCCTCCCCGGATTTCTACCCACAGAGATTCCACATGTTCATCTCCCGCTCCTATAGCCTCCCGTAGCCTTGGCAATAAGTACGATTTAACGTACATACACACCCATCCCCCTTTCTGGTTTCCATGGTCTCTTCTGAAGAGATTGTAACCCTGTAAATTCACCGCCCAATAGCACTGATCATCAAGCCATGTTTCCGTTATTCCAACTATGTCATAGTTTTCATCAGTCATTCTTGCTTCAAGCTCCCCCACTTTACCCATCAGACTTCTTGCATTCGTAGCCATACAATTTATACGGTTGTTTTTGTTCTTTAGATTCATCTGTCCTGCGCTCAACTGTAAAATAGCTGCAGGTTACACTGTGCCTATGTTATACATAGCTGGGTCATGTAGTGCAGGCGTCCAATGAAACTGCTGCCAATAGGCAAGATTGAGGTGACATCAGCAAGGCTCCCTGGCTGATGATTGGCTGCATGATGGCCTCTGTAGCAGGCATTATAGAAAAATTGATTTTCTTACGGTTTTCATCAAGAATCGGTTCAGACTAAGTTTTCGATTTTGCTAAAATTGGGATAATTTTACTGTCTGGTCGATCAAGAATCAGAGATACACCAGAAATACACCAGAGATATAGCAAAGATGAACCAGGGATAAAAACCAGAAAAACAGCAGGGATATACCAGTGCTACACCGGAGTTACACAAGTGATAGATTAAAGATACATCAGTGGTACATCAGAGATACACTAATGATACACCAGTGATACAACAGAAATATACCTATGATACAATAGAGATGTGCCAGAGGACACCAGGGATAGAGCAGTAATGCATCATGGATATACTAGAAATACAGCCGTGATACACGAGAGATACACCAGAGGTACACTGGTGATACACCAGGGATTCACCAGTTACACGAGAGATATGCCAGAGATACACTAGTGATACACCATGGATGCACTACAGTTACACAAGTGATACATTAGTGATACACCAGGGATGCACTAGTGTTACCCGAGAGATACATTAGTGATACACTAGAGATACACAAGAGATGCACCAGAGTTACACTAGAGATATGCCAGTGATACATAAACATAACTCCAAAGACACCAGAGATACAAGGGAAGAACATTTGGGCTACACTAGAGATACCCACAGGGTGAAGCATCGTCTCCCTGGTTGTCCTCCTGGACTTCAGACGCTTCGTATCCATCGTTATGGTGATTTGCGCTCTTCCTGTTGCTCAGAGTAAGACGTTTCTTCCACTCATTACGGCTAATGGCGCACAGGGAATTTTCTCCTCTCTGAAGCAGATTAAGCAGCCGGGGATTAAGGTCAGAAGTATTTCTGGAAGCGACTTAGTGAAAGTGAAGACGATACAATCCTGATGGGACAAGTCAATGACACGAGCGCCTCATATCCGCTCACCTTGTAAGTGTCCGTGTAATCACGTTATCCCCATAGACCGGGAGATGAAGGGTTTTCTAGACAGGAGATCATGAACCCCAGCGGCTGGCTGTCTGAGCCCCTCATGTATATGAAGACCGGCCAGACTAAGTCCAGGATCATCCCCTAGGTCGCGGTCATTGTGGCTTATTCTGCAGCGGCGGTTGGCTTATTGGAACTACTAGGACCACCATGCTATGTCATGTAATATCGGTGGTCATGAAGTACCCCGTTAACTGTATACCTGTGAGCTCAGCTGAGATTCACGGCCACCCTTTTTCATCGTGTTAACCCTTACAGCACCAGGGCTAGTAGTCAGGGCTCTAATAAAGGCCACCAGGTCTATCCAGTGATACTAGAGCATACCTCGGACGGTAACGTAATGCCATTCAGTAGACATTACATCTAAAGTATAATAGTGAGCGGCGACTAATGAGACTCTACCAAAATTAATGACTAAAATAAGCAAATTCAGCAAAAAAACACAAATATCATCCATCATTAATAACATTTAAAAAGATGTAACCACTTGTATCCCGGGAGCAGCGCCACCGCCGTCCACGCAGGCCACTTTGTAAAGGGAACCGGTCATGTGCTTTAGGGCGGTTTCAGACTAACATATGTGAAAAGGCATTGGCCAAAGCGGAACGTATTCGCGCCTGAACAAGGGCAGGAGATGGCGAGACGCAGGCTGATCCGTCCGTGCCAGCGAGCAGCACAGCAACTGTTGCACTGAAATGCCAGATCACTCGTCCATCTTATACCCTTCCCATGAAGTAAAGTGACAATGACATGCCACATCAAGGCCAGCTGTCTTCTTTTCCCTCCACTGTGCGCAGGTAACTCCCCCACCACCTTTTTTAAGATGCCATAGACTTCTATGTATGCGGAGTTTGAACGGCCAGCGAAGGAAAAGAACCCTCATTCAGACGCAACGGCACTCCGTACCGCGTGCTTAAAGGGAAGACCCGACCCCGCTGCCCACAATGACAGGCATGACTCCTACCAGCCTCTTCAGGGGTCAGAGAGGTCCTGCACTGGGGGGGGGGGGGGGGGGGGGGGGGGGGCTGACCTAAGGACAACAGTATGACCTATTTTTGAGATTAAATTACACATTCCAGCTAGACATACGGTTTTTGGTGTGAATATTCCGGTAGGTGTGAAGCACCCTAATAAGGGGCTCATTTTGATCTTCGCTGTAGGGCCTCCCCCTTTTATGTATGACATTTTCTACAGGAGTTGCAGCTGAACAATGCGGTGGTAGTCGGGATGTTTTAATGGCTTTCTGTGTCCATATACCGTCAGTGATCAGCGGGGCGACGGCTGGGAGCACAATGTTGACTTCAACTTTTAACTTAATTTATTTATTTGCTTGTTATATTTTTATTATTAGAAATGTTGTATTTTCGGGATCCTGTGTATAAATCCAAGAGCCACATGACTTCCGTGTCAAATTTGTGAGAACTCAGCAACAATAAGTACCGACAAGCCCTAAACAAATTGCCTACATAGCAGTAACCTCACCTGTCAGCTCTGCACATTCTGCACATTCCTCACCACCTCCTATAGAATCCTGCATGCTGCTGGGGGCTGTCATTACTGCACTTGTCCACTAGATGTCTCACTCTTGTCATGTATGAAGCTTCATAGAGACTAATGAGAAGTAATGATATTACCCCCTAAAAATAATGACCTTCTGGGTATAAGACTATTGAGTATAACCAGAACTCCAATCAGGAACCAAGGAAAGCTGGGTGATCACCGCTGTAATGTCTCTGGCTGGGATATTATACTGTATGGCATAACTGAGTAGTGATGCGGTAATACATCGTTGCCTGCAACATTCTCTATGCCGGTCTCTGCAGTTGGGGAAAGCTGGGTGAGTATAATAGGTGGAGTCTACGGATGTGAAGAACGTCCAGATATAGTAGTGCTCATGGAGGCAGCGATTTCCTGGACAGCCTCTTCTCAGCTTGAATGGCTGATAACAGAAAGTACTAGAGGTGCAGAGAACATACACTGCATGGTAAGTGCCACTTTGGTTACTAGACGTTGCCATTCAGTTTCCTTATTACATCATCTGCAGCATTTTGGGATTTTTGTGCTTGTTGGGAAGATCTGGAACCCGCCGGTCCTGACCTGCTGACACAGGTGCTGTGCGTTACAATGTATCGGTACAGGTAAGACAGATCTGTGCTGCTGTGTTTAGTTCACACATGTTGTTGATGTCACTTCTTCCAAGGTCGCCTGTTACCTTGGGACAACTATGATACGTTGCTGTGTGCGCTTCCTCACTGCGTAGCTATGAATCCGTGCTGCTATCTATATCAGATGCCTTGGTGCGCCACTACAACTATTACAGATTATTGTATAAGAAATACGTAAAGGGTTAACCCTACTGATTAAAGTCCATACATGATTTCTGCAGGAGCTTCCAGGGAAGTCAGGTGATGCAGTGAGCTGAGTGAGCTGTCAGGACCTTAAGCTCCATGCTGATTGGCTGAATGACTCAAAGAGGGACAACAAAACAAATATATGGCGAAGAGCGAATAGAGAGAGGAAGGGAGGAAGGAAGGAGGGAAGGGACAGAGGACAGAAGAAAGAAAGGAAAGAGGGATGAAGGAAGGAGAGAAGAAAAGGAGGGAGGAAGGAAGGAAGTGGGAAGAAAGGAGAGAAGGAGGGAAGGGAGGGAGGAAGGAGGGGGAAAAAAGGCTGCAAGGAATGAGAGAAGAGAGGGCGGAAGCAAGGAGGAGGAAGAAGGGAGGAAGGAGAGGAGAAATGGAGCTAACATAGGGAGGAAGAAGGAGGGAAGGGAGGAAAGGAAGGAGAGGGAAGAAAGGAGGGGTGAAGGAAGGAAAAAGAGTGCAAAAACAGATATATTTAGGACCTCTCCCCTTAGACACGTGTGATTGTAAATGCTGTCAGGTGCAAAGAAGCAGATGTGAAGGCGTCTTGCAGCAGGAATCAGGACGCTCTCAGCAGGTGTTGGGACAATCAGCAGCCGTTCAGCTTGTGGTCACCTTGGAAGGAGAAGGTCTTGGTCTGTAATTAGATGAAGCGCCGACCTCCTGAGAGCCACCACCACTATAAACATGGTGTTCCCAGCTACGTTCCCCTACCCAGAAGTGATGAGAAGCCTCCTATAAGGGCTTCAGAGCTTGTTTACCCGCAGACTGCTGACCCAGGACTGTAATTTTTTGCTTATTTACTCCTGGTTGGCTTCATTGAGAATATTGTATATAATTTGAGAAGCCACGACCCAAAAAAAGCCTCGCTGGTAGAGAAGGAACGTGGAGTCGAGGCGGATTTACTCTTTGGTTTGGCCACTTTGTTCGGGAAATGAAAGAATTATGAAATCTTGTAAATTATCATGTGTTATAAAACAATTTTTATTTAACTTTTTTTATGTATTTTTTTTTCTTTACTGAAATTGTTTTAGGAAAAAGGAATAATTAACAAGACAAACTTTACAAATTTGAACGGTAACGATCCAAGTGGAAAACACAAACTCTGAACGGCTCAGTAACAATACATAGTAGCAGTACAGAGAATGGAGACATTTAGAATGATCATGTAGAGATATAGATAAGGAATGGACAAGTATTACGAGTAAGATGTCCACCAGAACGAAATGTGGAGGAAAAAGAGGAAAAACTAGATGGAATAAATACAAGGGGTGGACAAAAATATGGAAATACCACACGAGATACCAGCCTTAAGTTACATGGGATTATAAATCATATTGCACAGTAATACCAGTACATTTTAACTCTATCAATAAGACATGTAGAGACCGATTTTAAGTGGCGGTAATATGACACAGATGCTGCTGGGCAGAAGTGAACATCTGCCCGAGCAACAAGGGGTCATTGGTCAAGTGTTTCCATACTTTTGTCCTCCCCCTGTAGGTCAGAATAGTACACCAAGCCACCCATGTAGCTTATGGGGCCGACGCGGCATTGCAATCCTGTTAATAGGGCAATAATACAAGTACGAACAATTCTAGGGAACTCTTGGCAATATATTCTGTCCAAGGTACCCAGGAGGAAAATATGAAGGCTTTAGTAATGTATCTATAGGAATATAGTTCCTCCAACTGATACGCGAGATTGATGGGGTTAATAACTTCACTCATTTGAAGATTTCCATTTTTTACCAATTGCTAGGTGAACTGCAAAGGAGGATATGAGAGATAAGGCCATGCGCCAGAGCCTGGTCCGGAGCCACAAAGTGATGCATTATGTAAGTCAACAATCAGATTCCAAAAATAATGGACAATAGGGCAAGACCCCCACATATGACAATAGGTACCGGCTGCAGCCCCTCCAGCATGTACAGGTATCACATTGTTCATTTTAGGAAGCCCAGCCAGAGTCGGGAACCGACACATGAATGTTTCCTCTGTGGACTCCCGATTCCTGATTCCATATGAGACCTTTTTAGTCCAAGAGAGAGCTGCCAGTCTGAGGATTCGAACTGTTGTTTAAACTCGTCTTCCCGCAGCTGCAGATGTGAAGAGTTACTTTGAAATGCAAGAAAAAAGGAGTCATCATAAAAGGTAGAAATGCCTCAGGATGCCCGAGCAGGCAGAGAAAGAAAGGTGAAATTAGATGGGGGAAAGCGGGCCCATGAATATCTGAAGAACGAAGAGCGAGCTGCAATCGTACAAAGAACAGACCGCTAGGAATCTGAAATAACTGATAGGACGGAGAACATTCTCATCTAGAATTATTTTCCTATAAGCGGCCAGTTTTTCTTGTCCAAAAAGTCTCAAGTTCCGAATGAGTAAGAATAGAAGATGAAAAACAAGGAGGAAGAGTGGAGATCAGAACCGGAGATACTGAGGAAGGAACATATCTGTAAGCTCGGACGGAAGTGAGGCGGCAAAGGAGGAAGCTCAACCCCCAAGAGAGACATCAAAGGAGACCCCAACGCGGTTGATTCGTCCGAAACCCATTCTGTACACGAAGATGAAATCCACCAGTGTTTATTTTGATCTAGAATAGCTGCAGACGAGTAACGATTAACGCCCAGGGCTTCATACCGCCTGTTTCAGAGGGCTTAGGTAAAGCATGAGAGCCGCCCCAAATAAAACTGTTGAGAATAGATTGAAGCTCATGTGGGATAGGAATCGCTACAGTTCAAAAAATATATAGACTATGTGGTAAGACCATGATCTTAACCTCTGCTGTCCTTCCTGCACAGAAGATAAAGGGTTTACGAAAGCCATTTATGAGTTGTGGGATGTATTTAAGCATTGTCAATTAATTTTTAGTAAATGAATGGGACCTAAGACTTGTTAAATGGATGTCTGAATAGGGTGTAGAATGGTTGTTCCGGGAATAATTGATTATATGTTGCTGTCGTGGCCCGAAGTCTATATATCTGGCCCCTCCATAATTGTCATACGTGTCATGTCTTCAGTGTGGATGCACTGTGCAAAGTGTCTTGTCTGCTGTTATGTGTATTGCACAGCTGCAGCATGTAAGAGGTTAATGCCTGAAAGTAACTGCAATATGCCTGGAAAATGTAACCAATTGACTTGTCACGTGATGATTGAATGCTATAAATATAAGTTCAAGGTGGGATAGAGGAGAGTGGATTCCATTTTCTTCTGAGTGAGAGTGCCGACCACATGGGAGTACCTTCAACCCTCATGTGGTGAAGGGATGGAAGTCGAAGAGAGAAATCCTGAGGTCCCCAATTCCATGAACCATCTTTAAGGAGTGAGAGAGGAGAAGGAGTGTTGTGTCCCCCCCTGGAGTTATTCTGCATCCTGGAGTGTGTGTGTCCAGGAGCGGAGTCATACAAGAGCTACTGTAAGCCCGATTGCATCATGTGTCCTCCTCTCTGACCATCTTCTAGACTGTCTTTCCTGCACTGGCATGTAAAACTGTATTCTACAAGTGAGAAGTAAAGTTTTCCAGTCACTGTCCGTTCCCAGTGATTGAGTTTTCAAAATTAACCGTGTGTGGACTCTCATATTATTTCTACCACCGGAGAACCAACGGTGTGAAGGAACGGTGGCGTCATGAGTGACAACTTCTCAAGTCCATCACACATCCACAGGTAATTGCTGTCCCAGCGTTACCTGGAAGAGGCCTAGCATTACCTTAGCCGAGGTTACATGCGTCCCTCCGGGGAGGAGTCTGGCACAGTTACCGTGACAAGCTCCTCAGCATGGGCCTTGTGTCTTGGTCGCTGCGGAACATTACAATACCCTCTTCTTTTGGTGTCATGAACAGGATAAAATGCTCTGTGCCACATCTACCTATTTGTGTAACCGTAAAGATTCAAGTTTTCCTCTGGTGTGCTTGGAGAAAAATTAGAATCTCCGTGTCAAATTTCCGCCATGTCTTCATCCAGGACCCAAGAGGACTCGGACGAGTCGGGACTGAGTTTCAAGTCAAATTCAACTACTTCACAAGACAAATTCCTCTCAAGTTGCAGTATCTGGAAAATATTATGCCATGAGAGATGCTGTGATTATGCTGTAGGACCATGTGCAATTCCTGGACTTTGTTACAGAGCCCCACGTGAGTTCCAACATGGATGTCCAAAATGGCACCCAGACGCCTTGTTTTCCTTCTTCACCAGGTATTCCCACCACAAAATTGCTGCCAAAAGGCTCCCGCCAAGAAATTCTTATCTTTGCTACCAGAAAAGTAGGGGGGAGAACTACCCCCACCAAAGGACTTTGGCGCGAAGATCAGGACTGCCCCCAGGAGGCAGAGTCCTGTATTGTTGAAGAGCCGCTCGATCTCTCACGACAGAACGCTTCCAGCAATCAAACAGTCAAGATGTTTCCCCGTGCAGGGATCTCAGGCTACGCCCAGTCCAAGGTGCACCAACTGTATGTCCTCCAAGGCAGCCCCAGTACTATTGGGGAGAGGATCTACAACTTTTGCCATTGTTGCTTAGGGACTTACCCACCTCCCTTCCAACAGAGGAATACCTGGAGGGGTGACCGGAGAAATCAGGAGCCGGCACAGCTGCAGCGCCTGTTCACTTAATGTATACCTTTAAAGTGCCGGAGGTCATCGTCCAGGCAGATGGGTTTTAGCAAGGCAACGATAAGTGCTTCTAATATTTCTGGGGGTAAGGCACCATTATTTATCGCTGCATCGAATACTGATACCAGATAGGGGGGGCAGAAGAGAAGAGCATTTTTTTATAATAGCCATTGGAAAAACCATCCCGGCCCGGGGATTCAAGGGGTTTTAATAGCCTCTAGGACCTTAGACATAGAAAATGGTGCAGAAAGGCAGACTAATTGGTTTAACGATAGGCAAGGGACATTAATGTTCTGAAGAAACCTCAAAATTTCTTACGATTTAAGTTGATATTTGTTTGTGTCTCCTTATATTATGAAGAGAAGAGTTCTATGAGACAAAAGCATTACCAATTTCTTGGGGATGGGTGATTCTATGTCTAGCAGAATCTAGAAAGTATCACATTTTTTCTTTAGATCTAAGTCATTTAAGTTGTTTGGCCAACAATGTTCCAGAATGGTTATCATGGGCACAAAATTACATGTTCATCTTTTGGAACGTAATGTCATGTTTTACGGCCAAAAGGCTCTGCAGCCTGGCACGTAATTTAAATATCTCCTCAGATCTGTGTGGCGTAGGGTTAATTTTATTTAAGGAGTCAATGGTATTAATTTGAGAGTTCAAGAGAGTAAACTTCTCCTCTCTCTTTCCTTTAGCCCTGGAACAGTATTTGATGAGCAAGCCTCTCATATATGCTTTATGGGCATTCCACACCGAAGACATTAGGAGCCAATGAAGAGTTAATGGTAAAAAACATTTCGAATTTGGTTTTCGGATTAAATTCGTATTCCGGGTGTGAAAGAATATATTCATTAAATCTCCAAGGGAAAGATGGAGAATAAGAAGACCTCTCATTCAACGACAAAGACACCGGGGCATGCTCCGACCAAGCAATGGTTCCCATCTTAGTCTGTATAATTTCCCTCAAGCCCTCAACATCCAGGAAAAACAAATCAATTCCTTAAGAAGAATGAGGTAGAGATAGAAAAGTAGAATCTCCTTCAGACTTGCACCCCAAAATAGATACCACTGTTTGTCCTGTTTTCAGAAATATACCCATTGTGGCCCTAATCTTCTGTCTGGATGCACAACGGGGCCCAAAATGAAAGGAGTAGTCGGTGGCTTTCAGAACATAGATTTTGCTTGAAATCCTTTTAAGCCCCATTGCCCACTTGTAGAGTTCTTGAGCGCCCAAAACCATAGAGAACCCCCACAAATGACCCCATTTTGAAAACTAGACCCCTTAACGAATTTATCTAGCGGTGTACTGTGTATTTTTACCCTACAATTTTTGAATAAATCTAAGCAAAGCAGAAGGAAAAAATTATGATTTTAATTTTTGGGCAATTGTGTCAATTTAAAAACTGGGTTTTTTTTATACAGCACACAAATGAATGAAGACTTTCACCCCAAAATGGATACCCCTGTTTGTCCCGTGTTCAGAATCATACTCCTTGTGGCCCTAATCTACTTACAGGACACATGGCTCGGCCTATAATGGAAGGAGCACCCGTTGGATTTCAGGGTACAACTGAATAAATTCCAGGCCCCATTGCCCACTTGTAGAGCAATTGAGCGGCCAAAACGATAAGAAACCCCCTTAAATGACCCCATTTTGAAAACTAGACTCCTTAACAAATTTATCTGGGGGTGTTCTACGTATTTTTACTCCACAGTATTTGAATGAATCTAAGCAAAGCAGAAGGAAAAAATTACAATTTTCATTTTTTTGGCAATTTTGTCAATTTAAAAACAGTTTTTTTTCTAGTGTACATAGGAATGAAGACGATCACCCCAAATGGATACCCCTGTTTGTCCCGTGTTCAGAAATATACCCATTGTTGCCCTAATCTACTTATAGGACACATGGCAAGGCCTGTAATGAAGGGAACACCTGTTGGATTGCAGGGCACAACTGAATAAATTCCAGGCCCCATTGCTCACTTGTACGGAATAAAAATTGACTCCCTAAAAATCACACCCCCTTTTGTGCCCTTTTTGGCGTTCCCCAAATCTTAGGGGTAATTATGGAGGCTGGTTGGGATGGGCCCATGGGGCAATAAAACCGGGTATCCTCCTCCTCTCATGCTTTTTGGGGGGTATTTCTTGACCTCGGCAGCGGGTATGGGGTGTAAAAAGTGGCGCTCTGTGAGTCTCCGTAAGCTTGCGGAGGTGCGGCGGTCTCACACAGAAGGCGCTCAGCAAGCTGCTCCTGGAACTGCAGGAAGGCGAGCGTTCCCGGGGCTTCTTGTAAATTACGTATTACAGGTAGCGGTCTGAATAACGCTGGGCTCACACGGGTGTATGTGGAATCTGCTTGTGGAGGCCAGGAGCGGAATAACGCCGGGCTCACACGGCCGGATGTGGAATCCACTTGTGGAGGCCTGCAGCAGATCCCAGCTGTGAGCCCTGCGTACGGCCGCGTAATGTACTGCGCATAACTGCCTAATCACACAGGCGGTCATGCGCAGTACACCTTTTTTTTGTTTGTATTTCCCGCACCGTTGCTTAGTGATGACACGGGTACCCGCAGCCCGTATACAATGTAGTTGCGTATGGGCTGCGGGTATATCCACGACCATGGAGCACAATAAGCTCTATGTTGCGGATATCCGCAGTAAAATTGAACCTACTGCATTCTCTTTTCTGCGAGTGGATTATGCAATTCCAACCCACTAATGTGAGCGGAATTGTGTAATCCAATGTGATTGATCTGCGCATTACCGCGGATCAGACGCATGCGGAATCCGTAATTCCTATCCGGTCATGTGAGACCGACCTATGTTAGATCGCTATCTTTTTATCACGTGACCGGGGACCGCTCAACGAGGCCACCCGTCACTGCTCCGGGTTCTTGGCGACCGTTGGTCGCTGGGAGTAAGAAGATTTTAAGTTTCCTGGGCTCCCCGACTCCTGCGCATGTGTCCGGCATTTTGCTGGCGGTTGCATGTGCAAAATCCGGGAAGGTTCACGGAGGAAGATCACGTCGGGGTGCAAATATGGAGGTCTCCGGTAAAAAGTTTAATCTCCTCTCACCGATCGCATCGGTGAGGGGAGAAGAAACTTCAATTTTTTTTTTACTTTTACGTGATCGCCATTATCCACTGGATAACGGCGAACACGTGATCAGGAACCGCTCACCGCGCCCCCCCCCCCGTGAAATCTCCAGGCTCTTGGCTCAGTTTTGTAGCTAGGAGCAGGAAGAATTTAAATTACCCTGGCAATCCACGGCTTTTGCGCATGCGTCCGCTATTTTGGCGACGGGCGTGTGTGCAGAAGCTGGGGTAAGGTCCGCGGGTAAATCGTACTTTCATCCTCCCATTGATGGCTGTGTAAGGAGTCTTACTCTACAATCTGCCTTCTCACTTAGATAATTTGCTGTATATTTTCCACAGCTTAAAAACATTGACAGCAAATTAGCAACAAAATCCACATCAAAATTGGCCCCATTTTATGCAGAATTTGGTGCAGATCTGAAGGCAGATTTCACTGGTTCAGTTAAAGGAGTGAAATCTGTTGTGGAACCAAATGGATTTTGGGTAGAATTTACTGCAGATTTTTTCTACTACAGAAAATCTGCAGAAAATCCATCACAAGCATCCGCTCACATGGTGTAATTTTACATTGAAATCAGTGTCAGGAGGGACGGCACCCCTCTTGACCCACGTCACAGGCCTCTCACCAGCCAAGCCAGAAACCTACTGCACATTGATGAGGGGCAAACACCCCGAAACAGCTGTCTGTGTATGGTTTTCTGGCTTGGTTTCCTATTCCCAATCATTATTTTACAGACTTGTTCAAAAGGTGTATATTGGTTTGAAGGAATGCTGCCATCCAATAGGTGGCGCTGTAGAGGTATTGTTTCATCTTCCTTATTTGCATAAGTTACCCAGAGGAGCATGCATGGCCTTATAAGTCTCCTCACTCAGCTCTCAGGTGTCTCCTCACACACTTTCGGGGTGCTCTCCTTTTCATGAGGGCCTACCTTACTTACATCTCTTCGGTGTGTTCGATACTGTAAGGTAGGTGAGGCGTCTTTGGATGTCTGTTGGGGTACCACAATTCACAGATGAGGGACTTATGCGTGTAGGTGTACATTTTTGTTAGCTGTTCAGGTGTAAACGATATCCCCAACTCCTTCTCCCAGGCCAGGACATAAGATGGTGTAGTATTCTCCATGTCAAACATTAGAATATTATACATGTGTGACAGGGTATGTCGAGAGGGGCCCGTCCCACTACATAATTGCTCAAATGGGGTCTTTGCTCGCGAGAATCCCTGTGCCGGGGCGCTAGAGAAAGGAGAAAATGCCTAATTTGATGGATCTGCCAGAAGTTCAGTGGTACTGAGTCTATGACATCGGCCAGCTCATCTACAGACAGCCATTGTCCTTCTGAGATAAAGTGGAATGCTCTAAGCCTACCGTTTCGGAACCAACACTGAAATCCACCCCCCTCTAGACTCGGAGGGAAGGCCGGGTTACCCAAAATGGGAAATAAGGGAGAGGGCCCAGGTGAGACCCCTGTTTTTTTTAGAGCTCGGAAGATTACTTTAAGGGTGGGCCCTATTGTGGGATGCACGGGAGGTATTTTAACTTGCGTCTCTTTCTAAGGCATGGGTATATCATTTCTTCTGTGTCTGACAATGGTGGAGATATCACTGAACTTCTCAATAAAGTCAATAACAAGTGTAGAAAACACAGCATGTGAGACTTCAATCTCAATGGAACTCACGAGGTATTGGAACAATCCACAGTCCAAGTTATCTGCAGGTCTTTTCACTCCCGGCAATCACTATTTCCACTGGCAAAACACTCGCTCTTGTTTCCTTCTCTTCTCACTAATAAGCGGTTCTATTCTTTCAGTACTCAGCAGTAGTACAGAGGATCCCTGGGTTGAACGGGCCCCGGCTGAGCATCAGGCAGTCGCTTGGCCTCCTCCATACTCCAAGCACAGACCAATCTCACAGCTTCTCTGTAGTGTCTGTGTCACTCCGTAACCGGCTGCTAGACTCAGACTGAATTACAAACCTTGTGTTGCATTCTTACAAATACATATATCAAGCATCATCACATGACCACAAACGATACACACAAACCGATACATTTTCCAGACAGGACAGAACATACTAGACATTAACCCTTTCAGTCCTGCAAACCAGTATTACACATATATCTGATGCACTCCACAAGCAAGACACTGATAAGACATTGACACGAGACAGACATAGAACATTCTGGAGGGGACCCCATTAACTCTGGGCCACTACAAATAACGAAAACAATGGAGCTACATCATGTGTAGCTGCCGTCCTACAATTGCGGGCCTGAAGTTTGGGAACTCCTGGTGCCCAGGGTTTCATGACCAGTGGTGCCTCATTCATTAGTGATAGATGAGGCACCCTGCGAGACCACACAGGTTACACACCTATAAGCCTTGATTAGGAAAAAGGTATTCATTTTCCAGAAAAAGTGCCACAGCTGTCCATGGTTTTGCCTTTTATGGACTTCAGCTGCAATACCACAGACAGCCTGTAGACAGGTGTGGCACTATTTTTGGAAAGTAGCATGTTTTTACAGCCGCTTTAAGCGCATGGCCTCAAGAACAATACCAAACCTGGCGCATGTACAAGGTTGGCGCTGTTCAGTGGGCCGGTTGAACCATCTCCTCTGCCAGAGCCGGTCCTATAACATCGCCCCTCACTAGGCATTGCCCGGGCTACTAAACTCTCAGGCCTGTACGTGGAGATTGTGGCCCTACACATTATAGAACATTCTGACCAAAAAGGGCCAAATGAAGTGCGATGCCCTGGGCCGCGGGTACATGCGTGACAGTGTGATAGCCCGTGGATGACTTCTGGTACGTCATCCATGTCATGCTAACACTGAGGGGCAGCGTTATGGATCCCATCTGTCAACAGAGATGGTCCGGCCCGTCCACTGAACGCTCGGTCAGAATTAGCATACCGTGCAGGAAAAGTCTAAAACTCACTTTTAGGCCTTAGTCAGACGGGCGTTTTTAGCCGCGATTTGCGCATGCACATGCGTCCGGCGATTTTATAAAACCATTGCTTTGTAATGGTATCGGACACATGAGCGCTTTTTATGCGCTCGTCCGATAAATTATAGAACAGAAATCGCAGATCACACCTATCTGCGATCTGCGATTCCTGTTCTCTTCTCTATATGCGCTCAATGGGGCCGGCGGCAGCAGCGCCGACCCCATTGAGAACATATAGAAGACAAATCATTCTTCTCTGCCACAGCTGTAACAGCTGTGGCAGAGAAGAATGATGTTTGCTCATTGAATTCAATGGGCTGCCGGCGTGCGCGGGGTGAATTGTCGGGAAGGGGTTAAATATATAAGCCCTTCCCTGCAATTCATCCTGAAATGTGTTAAAGTAAAAAAAAATTGTATATTCACCTTTCCGCTGCAGCCGGAGTCCAGCCGCGGCCGCTGTCAGTTCTCCTGAACTGCTTCTCGGCACTATTCAGCCGGCGGGGCTTTAAAATCCCCGCCTGCTGAATGATCTGCCTCTGATTGGTCACAGCCCTGACCAATCAGAGGCAGGTTTCACTCACACACCCATTCATGAATTCATGAATGAGGGAGTGACTGCTGCCTCTCAGCGCTGAGCCAATCAGGGGGCAGGTCTGACTCACACCCCCTTCACACCCACTGCAGGACGGCCGCGCGGAGCTCCGGCTGCAGGGAGAAGGTGAATATATATATATTTTTTATTTTTACACATTTTAGGATGAATTGCAGGGAGGGGCTTATATATTTAAGCCCTTCCCGACAATTCATCCCGGGCTCACCCGCAGCGCATTGCTTTAAATGGAGCCGGCTCTATTGTCGTCTCCATTGAATGCAATGCGCTGGACAGCTCCGGCCCGTTTCTAATGAACCGCGGCTAGGAGCAGATTTTCGGCCGATTTGCGGGCGACTTGCGCGCACCGGTCACGCGATTTGCGGATGCGCATCCGTCATGCGATCCGCAAATCGCGCGAAAAAATGCCCGTCTGACTAAGGCCTCACAGGTATGAATTAATCACCATTTTTTACAAAATCCATTTGAGAATGAGTACCGCTGCCATGTTGTAGTCGGTTTAATTACCTCAGAATCGATGACAGGTTCCCTTTAAGAACACAAAAAAGTTGCAAAAATTGCATTATCTCGCCTTTTTCAGACAGTAATAGAGTTATCTTCCTCATCAGTTTTTGGGTTGATGAATGTCTGCACCTCGATGCATTAATATACGGAGACGCGCTGCATTTTGTAATTTTCCCTTAAAGCCATTAGTGCCGATCCGAGGATCTTATTACATGATTCATTTACTTAAGTAAAAGCTCAAAGCCGTTTTGCATTTAGCCTAAAGTTTTTACTTTCAGGTTTTTCACTTTTAGCAAAATCGCTTTATTTTGTAGCAATGTGGTAATGCGTCTTTCTGCAAAATAGTCATTAATAACGTTTATATATAGTCAGCTCTAATGGTCCAAGTGGGAAGTCCGAGTCCATTAACCCCTTAGATATACTTTTACGGTTATAACACCAGTTGGTCATATGAGCATCTGACTGACGAAATCGAAGAAACCTCCGGTTACAATAATTTAAGCCCTTAGATCGTAGAATCCTAGAATGGTGGAGTTGGAAGGGACCTCCAGGGTCATCGGGTCCTCCAGGGTCATTTGGTCCTGCGGGGTCATCGGGACCTCCAGGGTCATCAGGTCCAACCCCCTGCTCAGTGCAGGATCACTAAATCATCCCAGACAGATGTCTGTCCAGCTTCTGAAGACTTCCATTGAAGGAGAATTCACCGCCTCGCGTTGTCACCTGGTCAATAGAACCGTATCATCTAAAGGAGAAGGACAGAAGTTGTTGGCTCCCTCAATCAGCACATCAGTTCTGGGGTCTCATTAATCACTTCACGACCACCTAATATAAATTTATATTGGGCTTTCGTGAAGTGTGTATGCAGTGGGCTCAGGAGCCAAATCAGCAAAAGGGGGGCCCTTCTCGTGCTCCATCAGCACCCCCTTTTAATGTGATTGGATGGGCTACCATCGCAGACTAGAGCCTACTGATACGTCCAGGGCTGCCATGCATTGATACACATCAAAAATCGCTATATATACTGCAGTACTGAATTATTGCAGAATATAGAACAAGCGATTAACTGTACCCTATGGGGACTAAATAAAAGTGTCAACATTTTTTTTTTAACAGTGAAAAGAATTAAAAATATTATTAAGTTAAAAACAACCCTTTTCGCGTTTTCCTCATAAAAATCGAACCAATTTTAAAAACGCATATTTGGTATCGCAGTTTATGTAAACATCGAAACCATTAAAATATTACAATATATATCTTGCATGGTGAAGGCCACAAAAAAAGGACAGACTTTGAACTGGGTCCCAAAAAATGTGAATAAAAAGAGAGCAAAAACACAAATGTTTCCCAAAATGGTACCAATAAAAAGTATAGCTCACCCCGCAAAGAAACAGGGGATTACAAGGGACTTTAGGATTCAGGTTTGTACACTGGTGGATATACATGGTCATGAGACAGGCTGGTTCATGGAGCACTGGAAGACAGTCATAATTGTACGACATGCTGGGTTGTGTAGACCTCATGGTAAGATGTGGTCATGGGATAGTTGGGTTATGAGGAACTCTAGAACTGAGGTTTGTTACATGAACACTTCTGTAAGGGAGCTTGTAGGGTATTTGTAGTGGCTTGTGAAGTGGTCCCAGGAGCCGCCCAAAAGAGGTCTACATGGTGTTTTCTACCAATTGACTGGAGCTTCAAGAGACCTTGTTTGAATTTCTTTGACGTGAAGGTACATGAAACTATTGCTCTAAATGGTGAAATTTAATTAAGATGACTGATTGAGCTTGAGACTGGGAAAAGTAATATCACATAGGATTTAATTTAGAAAAATGTTCCATGTTGGGACTTCCAGATTTGTGAAAGTTGGCACAACGTGTCTTATTTTGGTTGTGCATTAGTGCATTGTATAAACCGGTGCTGGGTCAAAGCCTGAGATGAAAGGACCTGTTATAACTTCTAATATCCTTTGCTAAGTTCACTGTACGTTTTTGTTCTCCATCCAATGCTGTGCATCCGCTTGTGTCTGGTTTACTGTGACTTTTCCCTCACCTTAGAACTTAAAGAGAATGTACCATTAACATATGAGATGCTATAAAAATACGGTATTTATTCTAAACATTTTTTTTTCCGTTTTTGTTGATGTTTTTCATGTATAGAAATGTAGACGTTTTCACACTGGCCACTCAAGAAGTAACAATGGGCTGACAAGTCCTGTTTTCTGCAGTTTGTTCATCAGCTTTGCCGTGTAGACTGGATCAGAATCAGCGCAGTCATCTCATTATTATTGGAAAGTTGGAGCAGCCATAGCACTTCTTTAGTGAGAGTGAATGTTGCTGTGCTGCAGTTCCCTGTACAGTCAGTGGGAGAAAGCTTCTCTACAGATGAAACATGGAAGAGGATGCTGCGCTAAAATAGTGCTGTGACCTTTCATTTTCAGGAAGATCGCAGTCCTGGAGACCATATTC
Source organism: Eleutherodactylus coqui (assembly GCF_035609145.1). Classification (NCBI taxonomy): domain Eukaryota; kingdom Metazoa; phylum Chordata; class Amphibia; order Anura; family Eleutherodactylidae; genus Eleutherodactylus; species Eleutherodactylus coqui. The sequence continues at coordinate 162,848,507 of NC_089845.1, forward strand.
TTATTGACCATCATGTGATGTTATATTATAGAGAAGATAGGAATAAACCTTTAATGTATTGTGGTGCCATGATGCAGTTTAATGGAAAATCCAGCTCTGCTCCATTTACTCATTACGAGTTTTTTTTACATGGCCCAATAATAGGGCAAAAACATTCACCCAAATGTTCTTTTTCTCAGTCATTAGGCCACATAAAAGCACAAGTGCTCATACGTCAGCTGATTGTCTCATTTATGTAAAAAATGCTGGCTGGTCAACTATATTTTTCCCTGTGTAATTCAGCTTACTGGTTGTTTTGTTCTATAGACTGAGACAGCATCAGCAGAGTTATCTCATTATCATCAGAGGATAGGCACAGCCAAAGAGCAGCTTTAGGGCTCCTGTCCACGGGCGAATTTTCATTGCGTTCCCCGCGACGATAATCCGGCCGCAGGGAATGCTCTCCATAGCGTTACTATGGAGAGCGCAGCCCCCCTGTCCACGAGCGGAGAATCATAGCAATTCTCCACTCGGGGATGGCAAATCGCAGCATTCTGCGAATTGCCGCTCCTACTCCCGGGCGGTGGCTTCCGCGGCAGATCTCTCTCTCGGGATTTCGCAACGCCCGTTGACAGGCAGCCTTAGTGAAGGTAAATGGGGCTATACTGCAGATCTTTGCAAAGCCAGTGGCCAGGAACAGCGCTGTGTATGGGAAAACTTAGAAGGGAATGCATTACGAAAACTGTGCTGCATGCCCTTCATCCTTAGGATCAAGAGGGGTCCCAGGGATCCGACCCCCACTGACCCTAAAGTGATGGCATATCCTAGGGAAGATGGGAATTACTCTGTAAATCATTGTGGTGTCTCGATGCAATTCAGTGAAAAATCCTGCGCTGCTACATCTGCACATTAAGAGCCTGTTATACAATCCAGTATTTAGGCAACAGCATTTGTTCCCATGTTCTTGTGCCCTGCCATCAGGCTGTATATTAGTACAAACACTTGTTTATCGGCTGACCAGCTAGTTTATGTGAGCAAAAAACCCCTCTTCGTCAGTTGTACATCTCCCTGTGCAAGTAAGCTCACTGGTCATTTTGCTGTGTAGACTGTGTCAGATTTAGCAGAGTTATCTCATTATCATCAAAGGGTGGAAGCAGTGACTGTGCTAATTTAGTGAAAGTGAATGGGGCTTTGCTACAATTTCATGCACAGCCACTGTGCAAGGGAAAACTTAGAAGGATATATAGAGCTCAAACAATGCCACAGCCCCTTCATTCTCATGGTCAATAGGGGTCCCAGCGGTTAAACTTCAACATATCATAAAGTTGTGGCATATCCTAAGGAAGATGCGAAGAACCCTTGAAAGTGAGACTCCAGGCTTGGACAAACAAAAATGGCCACACCAGTTTCTGTGACTTCTGTGATCGCTGCATGTAAAGAGTTGACAGAGGGAGCGTGCATCATCGGCCCCAGAGATGTCATCACAGAGGACCGATGAGTAGCCATGGCATATGATCGCTACCAATAGTGATAATGCTTTGCAGAACAGATATAGTGTTATCATAGCGATCATACGACCACAGGTTCAAGTCCCCTACAGGGGTATGAAAAATATGTAAAAAGAGTAAACATTTTGCCCACTTCACCCTCTTAAAGAAAGCATGTGTTTGGTATCGCCACGTCCGTAATGACCTGTACAATCAACTGAACACCTTATTGATCTTGACAAAAAATGTAAAAAAAGAAAACTGTAAAATCAGCAGTGATAAAATGGGCAGGCAATCCCTTTCAGGGGTTAATGTATAGATGTCGAAGTGCTGGCTTTGCCACCTGAGTACAGAGGTTGAAATAACCCAGTAGGTGTAGTCTCACATAGAGTATCATAATATCTTAATGAATTAGGCCAAAAGACCATTTCAGCTCAACTACATGTGAAACGCGCGGTGCCAGATCACCTGCCTCTATGTTGCTCTTAATTAATTTTTCTATGCCATGAGACGAGACCTGTCACTGTCTGCAACACCCAACCTCCCTCATTCCACAGCTGTGCAAGTAAGAACGCGTTCCTCATGCTATAAGAATGTATATCCTCACTGCATTCACACAACCATGTCTATAAGAAGAGTGAAGGCGATGCAATCGGACACAGAAGTCCTAATTAGAGTTTGCCTCGTATCACCCAGATCCCGACATTCAGTTTTTGGGTTCTTGGTCAACGATGGAGAATACTGAGCAGTGAAGTCAATGAGAGCCAAGTCCCTGTTGTGAGGGCACGGCTCCACTGTAAACGTGATGTGTGAGCGATTACTTGGGTGTAGACCACTTTACTCAATACATCTGGAGCCACATCAAACATTGTGACTAGAAGGAAAACAACTCACTAGGAATGTAATAATTGAGAAGGGTTCAAAATCGAGACCTACGTGTAATGGAGCTCTTCAATGTCCTAGGGTCATGTTCTCAAACTCATGTTCATGTTCTCGACATGATGTTCCCGGAGGTCACTCCCATCGGAGGGGTGACTGAGGGCTTACTTAGACTGCACTGAGACAAACTCATGGGTGGCAGCAGTAGATGCCACATAAAGCTGTCCCTAAACATTGTTTTAGGGGAAAGGTTCTTTCAGCCACCAACCTCATAGATGTCGAAGTGTGCAGAAATGATCTGGATGCCCCACGCAGATATACTTAGCTGCATGAGATCCATGAGTTCACACAGGTCGTTGGCCATTACATCGTAGGGAGGGGCATTGGGCAGATGCAGGCTGGGGGGCAATTGCACCTCTTAGGACTACTTGGCCAGATGATCATCTTCCTCCATGCAGCAGCATTTTGTGGGTTAACATTAATCCTCCTCCTTCTGGATCTATCTCTTCCCCTCTGATGTCCTGAGGTGGCCTTATCAGCCTAACGGTGCCCCTGCAACATTTTCAGTTAGTTCTGCTACTGAATTTCTGTTATGAGCTTGGTTCTGGTATTATATCTATGTACTGAGGTTGGTTGGTTCTGTATTCAAGTAGTGAGATTGGTCCCGCTGTTATATTTATATACTGAACTTGGTTCTGGTGCTGTACTTATGTTATGAATTTGATCCTGGTACAGTATTTATGTTGGGAGCTGTTGTGCTAATGTACTCATATATGTTATGATCTTGGTTCTGGTGCTGTATATGTGTATGTACTGAGGTTGGTTCATGCTGTATTTATGTTATGAATTTGCCTCTGGTGCTGAATTTATGTACTGAGCTTGGTTCTGGTGCTGTATTTATGTTATGACCTTGGTTCTGCTGCAGTATTTATTCATTGACCTGTTTAGTGTGGATATGTTGCTGCTTTCTGTACAAACAGCATATATGCAGACTGCCTATCAGTGTAATATATATAGTTTTTTCTCATGACCTGGGCGCCAAAAAATATTCCACACTGGTGACGCCCCTGCTCCTCTATACATATTCAGGTGTATTTGCCCGCACAAAAAAAATAATTCATTACTAGAGATGAGCGAACACCAAAATGTTCGGGTGTTCGTTATTCGGAACGAACTTCCCGTGATGCTCGAGGGTTCGTTTCGAACAACGAACCCCATTGAAGTCAATGGGCGACCAGAACATTTTTGTATTTCGCCGATGCTCGCTAAGGTTTTCATGTGTGAAAATCTGGGCAATTCAGGAAAGTGATGGGAATGACACAGTGACGGATAGGGCAGGCGAGGGGCTACATGTTGGGCTGCATCTCAAGTTCCCAGGTCCCACTATTAAGCCACAATACCGGCAAGAGTGGGCCCCCCCCCCCTCCCAACAACTTTTACTTCTGAAAAGCCCTCATTAGCATGGCATACCTTTGCTAAGCACCACACTACCTCCAACAAAGCACAATCACTGCCTGCATGACACTCCACTGACACTTCTCCTGTGTTACATGCTGCCCAACCGCCCCCCCTCCGCCCCACAGCGCACACCAAAGTGTCCCTGGGCAGCCTTCAGCTGCCCTCATGCCACACCACGCTCATGTCTATTTAGAATTGCGTCTGCCATGACGAGGGACCGCAGGCACACACTGCAGAGGTTGGCACGGCTAGGCAGCGACCCTCTTTAAAAGTGGCGGAGCGATAGCCCACAATGCTGTACAGAAGCAATGAGAAATAGAATCCTGTGCCACCGCCATCAGGAGCTGCACACGTGGGCATAGCAATGGGGAACCTATGTGCCACACACTATTCATTCTGTCAAGGTGTCTGCATGCCCCAGTCAGACCGGGCTTTTTAATTCATAGACACAGGCAGGTACAACTCCCTATTGTGAAGTCCCTGTGGACCCACAGCATGGGTGGCTCCCTGGAACCCACCGGCGGTACACAGAAATATCCCATTGCATTGCCCAACACAGCTGAGGTAGTAATGTCGTGCTTAATGCAGGTGGGCTTCGGCCCACACTGCATGCCCCAGTCAGACTGGGGTTCTTTAGAAGTGTACCGATGTAGTAAAAACTCCGTGTGCACCTACAGCATGGGTGGGTGCCAGGAAGCCACCGGCGGTACATAGAAATATCCCATTGCATTGCCCAACACAGCTGAGGTAGTAATGTTGTGCTTAACCCTTTCCAATCCAATTTGTATATGGTTTTCCTAGGGGGCTTACTCTTTTTCTGCCGTTATACAACGGCGCTATATGCTGGCTAAAGCCAGTACTGCATGAGCTGACACGTAGGATAGGCTCCGACAGCAGAGAGGCTGGCAATATACAGTAAGAGAACCCCGACGGACGTCTACCAACAACGGAGCTGTACAGCCTTAAACCCTAATGTCTTCACAGGTCACACAGTGGACTGGAAAGGGTTAATGCAGGTGGGTTTCGGCCCACACTGCATGCCCCAGTCAGACTGGGGTTCTTTACAAGTGGACACATGTAGGTTAAACTCCCTGTGGACCCACTGCCTGGGTGGGTGCCAGGAAGCCACCGGCGGTACATAGAAATATCCCATTGCATTGCCCAACACAGCTGAGGTAGTAATGTCGTGCTTAATGCAGGTGGGCTTCGGCCCACACTGCATGCCCCAGTCAGACTGGGGTTCTTTACAAGTGGACACATGTAGGTTAAACTCCCTGTGGACCCACTGCCTGGGTGGGTGCCAGGAAGCCACCGGCGGTACATAGAAATATCCCATTGCATTGCCCAACACAGCTGAGGTAGTAATGTCGTGCTTAATGCAGGTGGGCTTCGGCCCACACTGCATGCCCCAGTCAGACTGGGGTTCTTTACAAGTGGACACATGTAGGTTAAACTCCCTGTGGACCCACTGCCTGGGTGGGTGCCAGGAAGCCACCGGCGGTACATAGAAATATCCCATTGCATTGCCCAACACAGCTGAGGTAGTAATGTTGTGCGTAATACAGGTGGGCTTCGGCCCACACTGCATGCCCCAGTCAGACTGGGGTTCTTTAGAAGTGTACAGATGTATTACAAACTCCGTGTGCACCTACAGCATGGGTGGCTCCCTGGAACCCACCGGCGGTACATAAAAATATCCCATTGCATTGCCCAACACAGCTGAGGTAACGTCAGCTGTAATGCAGGTGGGCTAAAAATTAATTTGATTACACTGTAGGTGAGGGCCCCCAAAAATTGCTGTATCAACAGTACTAATGTACATCCCAAAAATTGGCCATGGCCAGCCAAGAGGGCAGGTGAAACCCATTAATCGCTTTGGTTAATGTGGCTTAAGTGGTAACTAGGCCTGGAGGCAGCCCAGTGTAACGAAAAATTGGTTCAAGTTACAGTTCCAACGCTTTTAAGCGCATTGAAACTTATAAAAATTGTTCTGAAAAATTATTTGAGTGAGCCTTGTGGCCCTAAGAAAAATTGCCCGTTCAGCGTGATTACGTGAGGTTTCAGGAGGAGGAGCAGGAGGAGGAGGAGGAGGAATATTAGACACAGATTGATGAAGCAGAAATGTCCCCGTTTTGGATGGTGAGAGAGAACGTAGCTTCCATCCGCGGGTGCAGCCTACGTATTGCTTAGGTATCGCTGCTGTCCGCTGGTGGAGAAGAGAAGTCTGGGGAAATCCAGCCTTTGTTCATCTTGATGAGTGTTAGCCTGTCGGCACTGTCGGTTGACAAGCGGCTACGCTTATCTGTGATGATTCCCCCAGCCACACTAAACACCCTCTCCGACAAGACGCTAGCCGCAGGACAAGCAAGCACCTCAAGGGCATACATGGCTAGTTCAGGCCACGTGTCCAGCTTCGACACCCAGTAGTTGTAGGGGGCAGAGGCGTCACCAAGGATGGTCGTGCGATCCGCTACGTACTCCCTCACCATCCTTTTACAGTGCTCCCGCCGACTCAGCCGTGACTGGGGAGCGGTGACACAGTCTTGGTGGGGAGCCATAAAGCTGGCCAGGCCCTTAAAGACTGTTGCACTGCCTGGGATGTACATGCTGCTCGATCTACGCACATCCCCTGCTACCTTGCCCTCGGTACTGCGCCTTCTGCCACTAGCGCTGTCGGCTGGGAATTTTACCATCAGCTTGTCCGTAAGGGTCCTGTGGTATAGCAACACTCTCGAACCCCTTTCCTCTTCGGGAATCAGAGTGGGCAGGTTCTCCTTATACCGTGGATCGAGCAGTGTGTACACCCAGTAATCCGTCGTGGCCAGAATGCGTGCAACGCGAGGGTCACGAGAAAGGCATCCTAACATGAAGTCAGCCATGTGTGCCAGGGTACCTGTACGCAACACATGGCTGTCCTCACTAGGAAGATCACTTTCAGGATCCTCCTCCTCCTCCTCCTCCTCCTCCTCAGGCCATACACGCTGAAAGGATGACAGGCAATCAGCCGGTGTACCGTCAGCAGCGGCCCAAGCTGTCTCTTCCCCCTCCTCCTCATCCTCCTCATGCTCCTCCTCCTCCTCCTGTACGCGCTGAGAAATAGACAGGAGGGTGCCCTGACTATCCAGCGGCATACTGTCTTCCCCCGCCCCCGTTTCCGAGCGCAAAGCAGCTGCCTTTATGGTTTGCAGGGAATTTCTCAAGATGCATAGCAGAGGAATGGTGACGCTAATGATTGTAGCATCGCCGCTCACCACCTGGGTAGACTCCTCAAAATTACCAAGGACATGGCAGATGTCTGCCAACCAGGCCCACTCTTCTGAAAGGAATTGAGGAGGCTGACTCCCACTGCGCCGCCCATGTTGGAGTTGGTATTCGACTATAGCTCTCCGTTGTTCATAGAGCCTGGCCAACATGTGGAGCGTAGAGTTCCACCGTGTGGGCACGTCGCACAGCAGTCGGTGCACTGGCAGCTTAAAGTGATGTTGCAGGGTGCGCAGGGTGGCAGCGTCCGTGTGGGACTTGCGGAAATGTGCGCAGAGCCGGCGCGCCTTTACGAGCAGGTCTGACAAGCGTGGGTAGCTTTTCAGAAAGCGCTGAACCACCAAATTAAAGACGTGGGCCAGGCATGGCACGTGCGTGAGGCTGCCGAGCTGCAGAGCCGCCACCAGGTTACGGCCGTTGTCACACACGACCATGCCCGGTTGGAGGCTCAGCGGCGCAAGCCAGCGGTCGGTCTGCTGTGTCAGACCCTGCAGCAGTTCGTGGGCCGTGTGCCTCTTATCTCCTAAGCTGAGTAGTTTCAGCACGGCCTGCTGACGCTTGCCCACCGCTGTGCTGCCACACCGCGCGACACCGACTGCTGGCGACATGCTGCTGCTAACACATCTTGATTGCGAGACAGAGGAGGAGGAGGAGGAGGAGGAGGAGGGTGCTTTAGTGGAGGAAGCATACACCTCCGCAGATACCAGCACCGAGCTGGGGCCCGCAATTCTGGGGGTGGGTAGGACGTGAGCGGTCCCAGGCTCTGACTCTGTCCCAGCCTCCACTAAATTCACCCAATGTGCCGTCAGGGAGATGTAGTGGCCCTGCCCGCCTGTGCTTGTCCACGTGTCCGTAGTTAAGTGGACCGTGGCAGTAACCGCGTTGGTGAGGGCGCGTACAATGTTGCGGGAGACGTGGTCGTGCAGGGCTGGGACGGCACATCGGGAAAAGTAGTGGCGACTGGGAACTGAGTAGCGCGGGGCCGCCGCCTCCATGATACTTTTGAAGGACTCCGTTTCCACAACCCTATACGGCAGCATCTCAAGGCTGATGAATTTTGCGATGCGGACGGTTAACGTTTGAGCGTGCGGGTGCGTGGCGGCGTACTTGCGCTTGCGCTCGAACACTTGCGCAAGCGACGGCTGGACGGTGCGCTGAACTACACTGCTGGATGGGGCCGAGGACAGCGGAGATGAGGGTGTGGGTGCAGGCCATGAGGCGGTAGTGCCTGTGTCCTGAGAGGGGGGTTGCATCTCAGTGGCAGGTTGGGGCACAGGGGGAGAGGCAGGGGTGCAAACCGGAGGCGCTGAACGGCCTTCGTCCCACCTTGTGGGGTGCTTGGCCATCATATGTCTGCGCATGGTGGTGGTGGTGAGGCTGTTGGTGTTGGCTCCCCGGCTGAGCTTTGCGCAACAAAGGTTGCACACCACTGTTCGTCGGTCGTCAGGCGTCTCTGTGAAAAACTGCCAGACCTTAGAGCACCTCGGCCTCTGCAGGGTGGCATGGCGCGAGGGGGCGCTTTGGGAAACACTTGGTGGATTATTCGGTCTGGCCCTGCCTCTACCCCTGGCCCTGGCCACCGCACTGCCTCTTGCAACCTGCCCTGCTGATGCCCTTGACTCCCCCTCTGAAGACCTGTCCTCCTGAGTAAGCGTTGCACACCAGGTGGGGTCAGTCACCTCATCGTCCTGCTGCTCTTCCTCCGAATCCTCTGTGCGCTGCTCCCTCGGACTTACTGCCCTTACTACTACCTCACTGCAAGACAACTGTGTCTGATCGTCATCGTCCTCCTCACCCACAGAAAGTTGTTGAGACAGTTGGCGGAAGTCCCCAGCCTCATCCCCCGGACCCCGGGAACTTTCGAATGGTTGGGCATCAGTGACTATAAACTCCTCTGGTGGGAGAGGAACCGCTGCTGCCCAATCTGAGCAGGGGCCCGAGAACAGTTCCTGGGAGTGTTCCCGCTCCTGAGCAGGTGTCATTGTAGTGGAGTGAGGAGGCTGGGAGGAAGGAGGAGCAGCAGACAGAGGATTCGGATTTGCAGCAGTGGACGGCGCAGAACTGCGTGTTGACGATAGGTTGCTCGAAGCACTTTCTGCCATCCAGGACAGGACCTGCTCACACTGCTCATTTTCTAATAACCGTCTCCCGCGTGGACCCATTAATTGGGCGATGAATGTGGGGACGCCAGAAACGTGCCTCTCTCCTAATCGCGCAGCAGTCGGCTGCGACACACCGGGATCAGGAGCTCGGCCTGTGCCCACACCCTGACTTGGCCCTCCGCGTCCTCGGCCGCGTCCACGTCCTCTAGGCCTACCCCTACCCCTCAGCATGCTGTATTACCAGTGATTTGATTTCACAGGCAGGAAATAAATTGGCGCAAGACTGCAGGCCAAATATAATTTTTGCCCTTTTTGGAAAACGAAAGGCCCCACTGCCTCTAGTGAATGAATAATCTAAGTTTAATAACTGTGCTGTGTCCCTGCTAATGTGTCACAGAACGTGAGGGTAGCAGAGTTATTATAACTCTGGCAGAGCAGGTATTTTTTTCCCAATTAAGGAAAGCAAATGGCGAAGCCAGCAGTAAAGCGTAGCTGGGTGCGTATGATTTAGCAATGTTTTTCACGCAGCTCACACGTGTCCACAGGCGTTAGGATGGCCAGAGGCTGGACAAATAGATTTGTTTTCAGTTTTTTCCCACCAAAAGGCAGCACTGCGTATATTCAATGAACATGAGAAGTTTAATAACTGTGCTGTGTCCCTGCTTATGTGTCACAGAACGTGAGGGTAGCAGAGTTATTATAACTCTGGCAGAGCAGGTATTTTTTTCCCAATTAAGGAAAGCAAATGGCGAAGCCAGCAGTAAAGCGTAGCTGGGTGCGTATGATTTAGCAATGTTTTTCACGCAGCTCACACGTGTCCACCGCCCGTAAGGACGGACACAGGCTGGACAAATAGATTTGTTTCCACTTGTTTTTCCACCAAAAGGCAGCACTGCGTATATTCTATGAATAATAACTGTGTTGTGGCCCTGCCTATACAATTCTTTCCCTGCAGTATCAATGGAGGGTGGAATGCTCTGCAGAGGCGATTTTGAGAAGCCCAAAAAAAATGCAGCACAGCTAACAGCAGCCTGAACAGAACTGCACACGGATAAATATGGCCCTAGAAAGGACCGTTGAGGTTCTTGAAGGCTACACTCACTCCTAACACTCTCCCTGCCTATGCAGCACTTCTGTCCCTAATGCCAGGTGCAACGCTCTGCAGAGCCGATTTTGAGAAAAAAAAAATGCCACTGCTAACAGCAGCCAACACACAGCTATCAGTGGCCCTAATAAGGACCTTTGGGGGGTCTTGAAGCCTACACTAACTACCAATTCTTTCCCTACAGCAGCTCCGGTATAAACAGCACTGTCCCTCATCTAACTCACCCGGCATCTGAGGCGAGCCGCGGGAGGGGCCGACTTTTATATTAGGCGAACACCTGATCTCGCCAGCCACTCACAGCAGGGGGGTGGTATAGGGCTTAAACGTTGCAGGGGGAAGTTGTAATGCCTTCCCTGTCTTTCAATTGGCCAGAAAAGCGCGCTAACGTCTCAGGGAAGGAAGTGAAAGTAACCAGAACACCGCATGGTGTTCGTTACGAATAACGAACATCCCGAACACCCTAATATTCGCACGAATATCAAGCTCGGACGAACGCGTTCGCTCATCTCTAATCCTAACATGAAGTCAGCCATGTGTGCCAGGGTACCTGTACGCAACACATGGCTGTCTTCACTAGGAAGATCACTTTCAGGATCCTCCTCCTCCTCCTCCTCCTCAGGCCATACACGCTGAAAGGATGACAGGCAATCAGCCGGTGTACCCTCACCAGTGGGCCAAGCTGTCTCTTCCCCCTCCTCCTCATCCTCCTCATGCTCCTCCTCCTCCTCCTGTACGCGCTGAGATATAGACAGGCGGGTGCCCTGACCATCCAGCGGCATACTGTCTTCCACCGCCCCCGTTTCCGAGCGCAAAGCAGCTGCCTTTATGCTTTGCAGGGAATTTCTCAAGATGCATAGCAGAGGAATGGTGACGCTAATGATTGCAGCATCGCCGCTCACCATCTGGGTAGACTCCTCAAAATTACCAAGGACATGGCAGATGTCTGCCAACCAGGCCCACTCTTCTGAAAAGAATTGAGGAGGCTGACTCCCACTGCGCCGCCCATGTTGGAGTTGGTATTCCACTATAGCTCTACGCTGTTCATAGAGCCTGGCCAACATGTGGAGCGTAGAGTTCCACCGTGTGGGCACGTCGCACAGCAGTCGGTGCACTGGCAGCTTAAAGCGATGTTGCAGGGTGCGCAGGGTGGCAGCGTCCGTGTGGGACTTGCGGAAATGTGCGCAGAGCCGGCGCGCCTTTACGAGCAGGTCTGACAAGCGTGGGTAGCTTTTCAGAAAGCGCTGAACCACCAAATTAAAGACGTGGGCCAGGCATGGCACGTGCGTGAGGCTGCCGAGCTGCAGAGCCGCCACCAGGTTACGGCCGTTGTCACACACGACCATGCCCGGTTGGAGGCTCAGCGGCGCAAGCCAGCGGTCGGTCTGCTGTGTCAGACCCTGCAGCAGTTCGTGGGCCGTGTGCCTCTTATCTCCTAAGCTGAGTAGTTTCAGCACGGCCTGCTGACGCTTGCCCACCGCTGTGCTGCAACGCCGCATGACACCGACTGCTGGCGACGTGCTGCTGCTAACACATCTTGATTGCGAGACAGAGGTTGCGGAGGAGGAGGAGGAGGAGTGTGCTTTAGTGGAGGAAGCATACACCCCCGCAGATACCACCACCGAGCTGGGGCACGCAATTCTGGGGGTGGGTAGGACGTGAGCGGTCCCAGGCTCTGACTCTGTCCCAGCCTCCACTAAATTCACCCAATGTGCCGTCAGGGAGATGTAGTGGCCCTGCCCGCCTGTGCTTGTCCACGTGTCCGTTGTTAAGTGGACCGTGGCAGTAACCGCGTTGGTGAGGGCGCGTACAATGTTGCGGGAGACGTGGTCATGCAGGGCTGGGACGGCACATCGGGAAAAGTAGTGGCGACTGGGAACTGAGTAGCGCGGGGCCGCCGCCTCCATGATACTTTTGAAGGACTCCGTTTCCACAACCCTATACGGCAGCATCTCAAGGCTGATGAATTTTGCTATGCGGATGGTTAACGTTTGAGCGTGCGGGTGCGTGGCGGCGTACTTGCGCTTGCGCTCCAACAGTTGCGCAAGCGACGGCTGGACGGTGCGCTGAACTACACTGGTGGATGGGGCCGAGGACAGCGGAGGTGAGGGTGTGGGTGCAGGCCATGAGGCGGTAGTGCCCATGTCCTGAGAGGGGGGTTGCATCTCAGTGGCAGGTTGGGGCACAGGGGGAGAGGCAGGGGTGCAAACCGGAGGCGGTGAACGGCCTTCGTCCCACCTTGTGGGGTGCTTGGCCATCATATGTCTGCGCATGCTGGTGGTGGTGGGCTGGTGGTGGTGGCTCCCCGGCTGAGCTTTGCGCGACAAAGGTTGCACACCACTGTTCGTCGGTCGTCAGGCGTCTCTGTGAAAAACTGCCAGACCTTAGAGCACCTCGGCCTCTGCAGGGTGGCATGGCGCGAGGGTGCGCTTTGGGAAACAGTTGGTGGATTATTCGGTCTGGCCCTGCCTCTACCCCTGGACACCGCACTGCCTCTTGCAACCTGCCCTGCTGCTGCCGCTGCCTCCCCCTCTGAAGACCTGTCCTGAGTACGCGTTGCAAACCAGGTGGGGTCAGTCACCTCATCGTCCTGCTGCTCTTCCTCCGAATCCACTGTGCGCTGCTCCCTCGGACTTACTGCCCTTACTACTACCTCACCGATAGACAACTGTGTCTCATCGTCATCGTCCTCCTCACCCACAGAAAGTTCTTGAGACAGTTGGCGGAATTCCCCAGCCTCATTCCCCGGACCCCGGGAACTTTCCAATGGTTGGGCATCAGTGACGATAAACTCCTCTGGTGGGAGAGGAACCACTGCTGCCCAATCTGAGCAGGGGCCAGAGAACAGTTCCTGGGAGTCTTTACGCAGCTGAGCAGGTGTCATTGGAGTGGAGTGAGGAGGCTGGGAGGAAGGAGGAGCAGCAGACAGAGGATTCTGATTTGCAGCAGTGGACGGCGCAGAACTGCGGGTGGACGATAGGTTGCTCGAAGCACTTTCTGCCATCCAGGACAGGACCTGCTCACACTGCTCATTTTCTAATAACCGTCTCCCGCGTGGACCCATTAATTGGGCGATGAATGTGGGGACGCCAGAAACTTGCCTCTCTCCTAATCCCGCAGCAGTCGGCTGCGACACACCTGGATCAGGAGCTCGGCCTGTGCCCACACCCTGACTTGGCCCTCCGCGTCCTCGGCCGCGTCCACGTCCTCTAGGCCTACCCCTACCCCTCAGCATGCTTTATTACCAGTGATTTGATTTCACAGGCAGGAAATAAATTGGCGCAAGACTGCAGGCCAAATATAATTTTTTCCCTTTTTTGAAAACGAAAGGCCCCACTGCCTCTAGTGAATGAATAATCTAAGTTTAATAACTGTGTTGTGGCCCTGCTAATGTGTCACAGAACTTGAGGGTAGCAGAGTTATTAACTATGGCAGAGCAGGTATTTTTTTTCCCAATTAAGGAAAGCAAATGGCGAAGCCAGCAGTAAAGCGTAGCTGGGTGCGTCTGATTTTTTAACGTTGTACACGCAGCTCACACGTGTCCACAGCCCTTAGGACGGACAGAGGCTGGACAAATAGATTTGTTTTCCCTTGTTTTTACACCAAAAGGACCCACTGCGTATATTCAATGAACATGAGAAGTTTAATAACTGTGTTGTGGCCCTGCTAATGTGTCACAGAACTTGAGGGTAGCAGAGTTATTAACTATGGCAGAGCAGGTATTTTTTTTCCCAATTAAGGAAAGCAAATGGCGAAGCCAGCAGTAAAGCGTAGCTGGGTGCGTCTGATTTTTTAACGTTGTACACGCAGCTCACACGTGTCCACAGCCCTTAGGACGGACAGAGGCTGGACAAATAGATTTGTTTTCCCTTGTTTTTACACCAAAAGGCCGCACTGCGTATATTCAATGAATAATAACTGTGTTGTGGCCCTGCCTACACAATTCTTTCCCTGCAGTATCAATGGAGGGTGCAATGGTCTGCAGAGGCGATTTTGAGAAAAAAAAAAATATGCAGCACAGCTAACAGCAGCCAGCACAGTACTGCACACGGTTAAATATGGCCCTAGAAAGGACCGTTGAGGTTCTTGAAGGCTACACTCACTCCTAACACTCTCCCTGCCTATGCAACACTTCTGTCCCTAATGCCGGGTGCAACGCTCTGCAGAGCCGATTTTGAGAAAAAAAAAATTGCCACTGCTAACAGCAGCCAACACACAGCTATCAGTGGCCCTAATAAGGACCTTTGGGGTTCTTGAAGCCTACACTAACTACCAATTCTTTCCCTACAGCAGCTCCGGTATAAACAGCACTGTCCCTCATCTAACTCACACGGCATCTGAGGCGAGCCGCGGGAGGGGCCGACTTTTATATTAGGCGGACACCTGATCTCGCCAGCCACTCACAGCAGGGGGGTGGTATAGGGCTTGAACGTCACAGGGGGAAGTTGTAATGCCTTCCCTGTCTTTCAATTGGCCAGAAAAGCGCTAACGTCTCAGGGAAGGAAGTGAAAGTAACCGGAACACCGCATGGTGTTCGTTACGAATAACGAACATCCCGAACACCCTAATATTCGCACGAATATCAAGCTCGGACGAATACGTTCGCTCATCTCTATTCATTACCAATAACTTTTTCCTGATGAACCCACTTGTGAAATGCACATTGAGGTGAAGTCACACATGGGTGACAGTGGACTGCAAATGGCAAAAAGACACAGCCTATTAGCTGCCTGTTTAGGCAGTTTCTCACATCTCGTTCATATTGCTCATCTTGCCACAATACTGCTGTATTTATTGTATGAACTTGAATCTAGTGCTGTATGTATATTTTTAGCTTGGTTCTGGTACTGTATTTATTATATGAGCTTGGATCTGGTGCTGTATTTATATTTTCAGCTTGGTTCTGGTGCTGTATTTATGCAGAGTTTAGTTGAGGTGCAGCATTGATAAGCAGTCTACAAGTGGAAGGACATGGTTGAGCTGGTTACACACAGTTAAACCACACCCAATTGTGGTGGCCAATGACCACATAATTTTGCCAGTAATTTGTGTGGCCATGATGCCATGATTAGGACTGGTTATGTTGGAAATGGGTAGTGTCTATTATAGTGACACCACCTGGATCATTTTATGATGCAATGAATAAAAGTCAATACTGTATTTAAACACGAATACAGTTAAAGGGGCTATCCCTCCAAAATAAGTTATACCCCATCCACAGAATAGAGAACTAGCTGATCGTGAGGGTCTGACAACTAGAACCCCTACTGATCAAGAGATAGGCGGTCCGTAGCGCCCCTGAATGAAGAGAGTGGGCAGTGTGAATGTGTGACTGCTGGTCTCGGGATCAGTTTTCAGCCCCCAGCGATCAGCTACAGTAGTTACCCCCTATCCTGTGGATAGGACACAACTCACCTTGGTGGTGAGACCCCTTTATGTCACTCAATGACAGAGTTTTACTGCTTAAAGGGGTTGTCCCGCGGCAGCTAGTGGGGGTATACACTTCTGTATGGCCATATTAATGCACTTTGTAATGTACATTGTGCATTAAATATGAGCCAAACAGAAGTTATTCACTTACCTGCTCCGTTGCTAGCATCCCCGTCGCCATGGATCCGTCTAATTTCAGCGTCTAATCGCCCGATTAGACGCGCTTACGCAGATGGGTCTTTTCCCTTCGGCTCGGTCCGGCAGCAGCGGCGTTCTGGCTCCGCCCCCTTGCACGCGGCATTGCGTAGCTCCGCCCCGTCACATGTGCCGATTCCAGCCAATCAGGAGGCTGAAATCGGCACGTGATGGGGGTGGAGCTACGCGATGACGCGTGCAAGGGGGCGGAGCCAGAACGCAGCTCGTGCCGGACCGAGCCGAGAGGAAAAGACCCATCTGCGCAAGCGCGTCTAATCGGGCGATTAGACGCTGAAATTAGACGGATCCATGGCGACGGGGATGCTAGCAACGGAGCAGGTAAGTGAATAACTTCTGTTTGGCTCATATTTAATGCACAATGTACATTACAAAGTGCATTAATATGGCCATACAGAAGTGTATACCCCCACTAGCTGCCGCGGGACAACCCCTTTAATCATTTCTCCCAGGCAGTAACGATCAGCCAGTTTCCCCACTTTCCCACTCGGGGGGCGATATTTCGTATTTCCCGTAAGCTCTATGACTCTTCTCATTGTGTGTGACGGTCTCCCCGCGCATATGTACTTATCTGTGACACTCGTCCTTTGTATGCAAGAGGCTTGTAAATATCACTTCTACACGCGGTTCTGGTCGCCCGGGGCACGGAAAAGATAAATCACACAACTATTTACTGGCAGTGGAATTGCTGCATTAGCAGAACGTAAAGTAGAAGTCTTGTAAAGCGTTCACTTGTCACGGGGCTGGAGGGGCCGTACAATCCCACCGGACAAGAAGGACCTCTCCCTATAAATGGAATTATGTGGCCTCCGCAAGATTTCTAGAAGGTTCTCTTTAGATTATCTTTACCTAAAAAAGTTGACCCAAACTCAAGAATTACCAATTCTTCATATAGGTTTGCTGTCAGTGAATCAGAACACTACTGTTTCCATTCAGGGCATTAAGCCTGTACATAACTAGTCCTGTTCTTAGCTGAAAAGTGATACGGTTGTATCCATTGTAGACAATGCTCTGTAAGCTAAACAGCCCAAACTGCAGACTGATACATTGTATATAGCTAGCCCTACTCTCAGCTGTGAAGTGGATACTGTTGTATTCAGTGCAGACAATGCTCTGTGAGCTTAAACAGCCCGGACTCCAGGATGATAGATTGCACATAGCTAGTCCTGCTGAGAAAGGGATAGAATTGCATCAGTCTAGAGTGGAAAGTGCTCTGTGAGCTACACACATCACAAGAAGCTGCACAAATCTCTCTGCCAGTTTGCTACAATGTATCAGTCTGGAGTCCGGCTGTTTAGCTCACAGAGCATTGTCTAGACTTGATACAATTGCAGATACTTCTCAGCTGAGAACAGGACTAGCTAGTTTATTGCCTTTGAATGGAAACAAGAGTGTTCGCATTCACTGGCAGCAAGCAGAGATCTTGAAATGGTGATGAATTTAAAAATAAAGAATATTACAAAGTTGTGGAGTGTTTCCTGCAAACAATTATTTAGCGTTTTAATGTAAAGATTATTGTTAAATTCAAAGCCGGTGTCTGACCCAGGGAAATAAGTACAGATTTTCTATAGCCTTTCAGTATCTCTGCTTGCTTTCATTCGATTGAAATTTTCGTTGTTTACTGCCAGGGGATTATAATCCATCATGTGATGGACACACAGGTGTGTTGCTCATTACAAGACACAACTCTGATACCTGTACTACAAGGATATGTCCACATGGGGCACCACAATCTGCACCAATATCTACATGAGTTACAGCTTTGTCTCCGATTTCACCCCATTCATTGAAAGAGGTGAAATCCGTTGCGAAAATCTGCAGCATAAACTGACATCCACACCGAAGGTCAATCCCCAAATGAAATGTAGGCAGATCTGTTTCTGCAATGTGCAGATGAGTCCTGTCTTTCCTCTTGCTTAGTATTAATGCCAAGAAACCAGTTAGTCAAAAAGAAACCATTGAAATCAATGGTTTTGTTTCGTCCCGTTCGGCGGCCGTGATTTGTAGGGCTGCAAAATGGGACAAACGGTCTGAAGAAGCCCTAAACGCTCCAGATTTTGTGCCTATAGTTCAGCAGCAGAACATCAGCAGCATATCTGTCCAATGTGAACATACCCCATCTGTAGGACGTGGAGCACCTCTGTGTCCATCACAGTACCAGGACAGATTTTCAGCCACTGGCAGTAAACAGTGATGATCCCTATTCAATTACAACAAGCAGAGATTTTGGAAAACTGTGAAAAAGTGCTAGAAAAAGTATATTCTAGCACTTTTATACAAAGGATGACATATGATAAAAGTGGAATCCTCGCACTGCCCGGGCACCTTTGTTGGCACCTGTAGTTATATAGTGGCCAGAAGTTTGCTTTGCAGTATAACTTATATGATGTACTTGCTGGGAAAGTGCAGCCCGCAGGCGCTCTGAAGGTCATTCTGGACAGATGCCTGTACCATAAAGCAGATGTACAGTGCTGCCTATCTACAAAGGTCATCATCCTCCCGGCCATCCTCATTCCCAGGGACATGACTGCAAGGGACCTTTCACCTTTCCTCAGGATTTTGGCAGAGCAAGGGTTTTCCGGGGTGCGGTGTAGTTTTTTGCTAAAAATGACGCTCGTGGTCGTGTGCATGGACGAGAAAACACTGGCCGTGATTGCGGAAAAACGCCCATTCAGGCGCTTAGCCGTAAAACCGCTGTCGCCGTATATCCGCTCACAGGAAAGCGCCCAGAGGGTGTAATGCCATCTGTTCCAACACTGGTTATGTAGAATCAGAGGGTTGGAGAGTAATCTACAAAAGTTGAGACTCCTGAAGAAATAGTTTGCAGCCAATTTCAAACCCCACTTTGCTTTCTCTGCTGCAGAGCAGCGATCCTTAATGCGTTCCCTGATAGAAGTCCTTTGGTTGAAATCATAAATTCAGACTATTGTTGCGTTTCAGGTTAAAATTTCATAATCATTTTTTATGATTCCAACCGACTTTCTAACCTTTGAAGCATTTAACGTTATTTGCCGGACTTCAACTGTGTTAATGTCAAAAATAAGTGGAAGAATCGAGGTGTTCTAAAACTTTGTAACGGGTAGTATCCATATATACAGTATATACACACACAAAGGACCTTTTCTAATTTTCCACTTTGTTCCATCTTGTTTTTGGTTTTCTTGCAGGGGAGCAGCAGGGTGTTTGAACCCAAGAACAGGAGGAACGAAGCAGCAAGGAAACGCAAAGTGAGGAGACACGTAGAGGGAGCAGAGCAGATCACAGAGAGGATACTGGAGAGGAGTTGATAGATTGATGCTAACAGTATCACTACAACGGTCATCGTTAGTGGTTGTCTCATAATGGCGAGGGAGCCGTACGTGAGACCCCCTCCATGAGGCAGAACGGAGAGCTCCAGTAGACCTGTCTACGTATCATATGATAAGCCGTTTATTTGCCCCTTAAGGACACGACAATTATTTGGGATTTTCATTTGTCATGGACAGAGCTATGTGAGAGATACACAAGTGAGAAGTACAGGAAATGGAACAGCTTCCCCTGGAGGAAAAAAGGTAAGAACAGAATCACCTGGTGTGGTGGTGCTGCCTCTGCCTGGTTGGACTGATATGTGCACCTGAATGGGTGGGCGAGAGTCTCCGCCCGGTATGGACATCCACTGTGCAGTGCGTCAATCACGGCCATCCATCCAAACCCGTGATCCAGCACTCAAGGACAATCCTAACCAATAAGAGAGTAACAGAAAGTGGAGAACTTACCTTACTAGAGAGGTGAGTAGGTCCTGCCCCCACCCCACCCCATCAACTCCTTGTATTCAGAAGTGCAATGATCCACATTGGTGATCCGGAGGACAGGAATGCGCAATTCGGATGAACAATGCTTGTCGGGGTTTTTAAAAGTGCAGCCCAACAACAAGAATCACTTGTGGGGATGAAGTGATAGTGTGGAATCTAAGATGAAGTGATAGTATGGAATCTAAGATGAAGTGAAAAACAAATTAAATAGAATAAATGTACTAAAAATAATACAAATAATGAGATACGAGGGGCTGCTGACACACACACACACACACACGTACACACACATATACATATACATATACGAGGGGCTGCTGATACACACACATACACACATATACATATACGAGGGGCTGCTGATACACACACACACATACATATACATATACGAGGGGCTGCTGATACACACACACACATACATATACATATACGAGGGGCTGCTGATACACACACACACACATACATATACATATACGAGGGGCTGCTGATACACACACACACAGACATATACGAGGGGCTGCTGATACACACACACACACACACAGACATATACATATACGAGGGGCTGCTGATACACACACACATACACATACATATACATATACGAGGGGCTGCTGATACACACACATACATATACATATACGAGGGGCTGCTGATACACACACACAGACACATACATATACATATACGAGGGGCTGCTGATACACACACACACACATACACATACATATAGATATACGAGGGGCTGCTGATACACATACACACACACATACACATACATATACATATACGAGGGGCTGCTGATACACACACACACACACATACACATACATATACATATACAAGGGGCTGCTGATACACACATACATATACATATACGAGGGGCTGCTGATACACACACACACACACACACATACATATACATATACGAGGGGCTGCTGATACACACACACACACATACACATATACGAGGGGCTGCTGATACACACACACATATACATATACGAGGGGCTGCTGATACACACACACACATATACATATACGAGGGGCTGCTGATACACACACACACACACATACATATACATATACGAGGGGCTGCTGATACACACACACACACACACACACACATATACATATACGAGGGGCTGCTGATACACACACACATATACATATACGAGGGGCTGCTGATACACACACACACACACACACACATACATATACGAGGGGCTGCTGATACACACACATACACACACACACACAGACATATACATATACATATACGAGGGGCTGCTGATACACACACACACATATACATATACGAGGGGCTTCTGATACACACACATATATACATATGCGAGGGGCTGCTGATACACACACATATATACATATACGAGGGGCTGCTGATACACATACATATACATATACGAGGGGCTGCTGATACACACACACACATATACATATACATATACAAGGGGCTGCTGATACACACACACACACATACATATACATATACAAGGGGCTGCTGATACACACACACACACACATACATATACATATACGAGGGGCTGCTGATAAGTCTTTGGCTTTACCCAGAAAGAAACGAGATAGGATGATGAAACTTTCAATTTCTTCCACATCCTCTCCACTGATGCCAACACACGTCTTACATCGGTATTCCAAGTTCTGTAAGCCTTGCAAAAGGAAGGATTTCGGTTGTGCCTCAAACCAGTCATCCGTAGCAGCCATGGCATCAGAAATGGTGTGAGATTTGGTCCCCTTGAGGTGTTTCTTCTGGAAACAGATGATAGTCGGAGGGAGCTAGATCTTGTGAATAAGGTGGGTGGTCAACCAGCTGGAAGCCTAGCTCCACCAGTTTTGCCGCGGTCTCTTGTGCAGTATGAGCGGAGGCGTTGT
Source organism: Eleutherodactylus coqui (assembly GCF_035609145.1). Taxonomy (NCBI): domain Eukaryota; kingdom Metazoa; phylum Chordata; class Amphibia; order Anura; family Eleutherodactylidae; genus Eleutherodactylus; species Eleutherodactylus coqui. Next base: position 162,870,126 of record NC_089845.1, read on the forward strand.
CTTGCAGGAACAAGATTCCTTTGGACAGCTTGCCATGCCTTTTGGCCTTCAGAGCTGCCTTCAATTGGACCAAAAGTTCAATGTAATAACTTGCATTGATGGTGGAACCATTGTGAAGGTCGTCCACTAGCAGCACACCCTCCTTATTCCAGAACACAGACGCCATCACCTTAGTGGCTGAGGACCACTGGGCCTCCACTCTCTGACTGCTCCCCCTAGTGGTGACTGTATATATCTGTACACAGACACCATCACCTTAGTGGCTGAGAACCACTGGGCCTCCACTCTCTGACTGCTCCCCCTAGTGGTGACTATATATATCTGTACACAGATGCCATCACCTTAGTGGCTGAGAACCACTGGGCCTCCACTCTCTGACTGCTCCTTGGTTTCAGGGTGATACAAATAAATCCAGGTCTCATCCATGGTGACCAGTCGATCCAGGAAGTTCTTATCAGTCCAGAAACGCTGACAAATGGACTGGGAAGTTTTCACTTCATGCTTTTCTGATCTGTTGTCAGACATTTGGGGACCTGCTTTGCAGATGGCTTCTTCATGGATAATGACACAAACCCGTTCCCCATAAACCCCCATGATGTCGGCTATTCCTGCAGCTGGCCGATTCTCCAGTATGAGGTTGTGCGCAGCATCGACCATCTACAGAACAACAACCTCTCTCGGTCATCCAGGAAGTTTCTCATCGTTGTTGCTGAAGTGGCCACCCAGGTCTTAACTGTACAATATGGAGGGCATTGATCCCCCAATGTCTGCCACATATCACCATGAATATCCTTCGCGGACTTTCCTTACAGAAGCAAGAATTTTATCCCTCCTCTGCTCTCATTCGCTGTGAATATCGCCTTAGACTCCGCCATTTTGTTTTCCACGTGCCGAGATCACTGCTGCCATAAGCTACAAACACACATAGTAGACACATAAGGCTTTCATGTGATGTAATTCGTTACCATAGAAACAAAAAAAGAACACAAAGACTTATCAGCAGTCGCTCGTATAAACACGGGATACGATGCGGCGCGTGTCGGTTCAGGATAGAGCGCTCCCCGTCTATCGGTCACCCCGTGAGGGCCTGTTCGTTGTGTGATGAGCTCCAGTCTATCGGTCACCCTGTGAGGGCCTGCTCGTTGTGTGATGAGCTCCAGTCTATCGGTCACCCCGTGAGGGCCTGTTCGTTGTGTGATGAGCTCCAGTCTATCGGTCACCCCGTGAGGGCCTGTTCGTTGTGTGATGAGCTCCAGTCTATCGGTCACCCCGTGAGGGCCTGTTCGTTGTGTGATGAGCTCCAGTCTATTGGCACCCTGTCGGGTTACACATCACTTTGTTGATCACTTTTATTAAAGCCTTTTGGCTCCCTTTTTTCATTTCATTGTGCGGCTCGTTACGGATGGGGTTTTACCAAACGGGGTCTTCTTTTTATTCATTTTTATGGAAAAAGGGAAGGCGCTCAAAAAGGGATTTCTTGTATGGGGATATTTTTTTTACTCTTTTTGTGTCTCTGTAGTGAACATGGACCTGTAATCTCATGATCGCTCAGACAATACACTGCAATACATCTGTACTGTAGTGTATTATCTGGTTTCCTTGCCAGTATTTGCTATAGGCGACCGGGAAGGGGGGGAGGCAACTGTTCTGACTCTGGTTTCCATGGCTACCCATTAGCCCTCCAGGATTAGATGGTGTAGGACCATTGATGTCACAGAGGGAACTCCCTCCCTCTGTTAACTCTGTACATGCCGCAATCAACATTGTTTGCAGCATGTGAGACGCAAACCTCAGAAATCAGTGTTATCTTCAATCCCCGCCATTGCAGAAGGACCTTGGCTATCATTCAAAGCTAGGTCCTACTGCAGTTGGCAGAGGCTCAGCCATGTACAGCATTTTGCAGTAACCCCTTCTCTACCCTGACATACAGTACATATACATAATGGGGCAGGAAGGGGTTAAAGTGGTATACCCGCCTGAGTTTTTCATAGCATCCCCACAGGACACAGTTTGCCTTGGAGGTCTGATACATGTTGCTCTTACCTCTGGACACACAATTACCTTTAGTTCTGGCCGCCATTGTGGCCCCGTCTGGCAGACTGCGGTGGTCGGGAGTCACTCAAATAGCTGAACGGGCTGTTTCCATAAGTCCCATAGAAGTGAACGGGAGCTAACAGAAATAAAGCAGCAAAGTGAGCGGCTCCATTTAGGCAGCTGCTGGGTTATGGAAGCAGAGCCGCCCACTGTCTTACGCTCATTCACTTCTAGGGGAGTTACAAACGTTGATCTGGGGATTATTCTGACTGCCATTATGGAGTCGGGAAGGAAATTGGCTTTGGCCTCATTGGGGCTTTTTGCCTTCCTCTGCATCAACAAGGGAGGTGGAAACAGGCTGAACTGGATGGACATTGTCTCCCTTCAGCCTAGCATACAATGTTACAGAAACAGTGTAAGGGGGCCTACCTGTTTTATTCCGTAACTCCAGACCGCCTTAGCTACTGCATTGAGCCAGACCGCGGCCTGTGGCGGTCAGGACCTGAGATAAGCGCAATGTAAATACCCCTTTAATACTACATTTAGCCTGCAGCGACCGCCGGACGAAGCTTCTCGGCCAATAGTAGCTTTTCTCTAGCTGTTAAGAAAGATGGACTCATGGCGATCAGATGATTGCTGCCATGACTTCTCTTCTCATCTTCCATATATCCAGGTTCCCTCCTTATATGAAGCTTAACCCTCCTGGTTGGGGGGCTCCCAACAAGCCCCCCCAGTGTAGCCGCTGTGGTGGAGTCCTCGGCTCTGACGTGGTCACGTCTCGGGTGGATCTGCTCTCGTGGTGACATGTGTCTCTACAGATGGTCTTCTGTCCGTGGCGGGGTCTAACCTCATAGTGATGCCCTCTAACAATGTGCATGTCCCACCCGCCCCAGAAGACCACCTCCTGTACATTAATGTATGTAATTTGCTCTATAAATACCGCCTGCAGGTCACGGAGGATCGGCGACGCTGAAACTCCAGATCCTTTGAAAATGACCACAAGCGTCTAATTGTGAAAGAAGGCTTTAATTCAGCTGAGAAGCGAGGGGCAACACGGGGAGACCCCCAAGAAGACGGGCAGAGGCTGGAGACTGCTGCATATAGACAGTTGGATACAGTATATCCACAGCCTGTACTATCTGTATACACTATATCCACTGTCTGTATACAGTATATTCACCACCTGCACTACCTGTATACAGTACATCCATAACCTGCCCTCTCTGTATACAGTATATATACAGCCTGTTCTCTGTGTATACAGAATATACACTACCTGTACTGTCTGTATATACTATATCTATAGCCTGCACTACCTGTATACAGTATGTCCATAGCCTGCCCTCTCTGTATACAGTATATATAGAGCCTGTTCTCTGTGTATACAGAATATACACTACCTGTACTGTCTGTATATACTATATCTATAGCCTGCACTACCTGTATACAGTATGTCCAGAGCCTCTACTATACGTAAACTGCATATACACTACCTGCACTATCTGTATACAGTATATACACTACCTGCACCATATGTATACAGTATATAGCTCCACTACCTGTATACAGTATATCCACCGCCTGCATTATCTGTATACACTTAATCCACTACCTGTGTACAGTACTATCTGTATACAGTATATCCTTTGCCTGCACTACCTGAATACAATGTATACACTGCTTGCACCGAATACAGTATATAAACTACCTGCAATATTTGTATACACAATAGCCAATATCTGTATATAATATACACACTGCCTGCACTGTATACACTACACCTACAGCCGGTACTATCTATATACAGTATATTTACCTCATGCACTGAATACAGTATATTACATTATATGCGCTATCGTCATATAGTATATCCACTGTCTATATTACCTGTATATCGTATATCCACCCCCTGCACTACCTATTGTATATACAGTATATCCACAGCCTGTACCATCTGTATACCGTACATCCGGTTATGTGGGTGAATGTTGACCCTTTGTGGTTCAGCAGCTTTTTATCCCAATTGCTTTATATTAAAGATGAAGAAGTTAAACCCTGGAGGATGTTGTGCAGCAGAGAGTGCAGCTCCGGCAGCTCTATAATGCAGCCCTCGCAGGACCGTCTCTTCCTTCTTTATCCCTGTTTTACATCCTTAGGGAGATGTTTTACTGTCTGCCCCCGCCCCCAGCCTTAGTGCTACACGGGGTAACGTCGGGCGCCCCGACAGCAGGTGAAGTTCTATTTGAGGTCTTTGCATTATAATACTTCCTGATGGAAATAGCTACAATGAAGTCCATGACACGTCCTCAGAAGTATTCACACCCCAACCAGGACTGAGAATAACGGAGAAGCAACCAGGGATTAGACCTCTTTGGGGTTGGCTATATGACATGTATGAAGAGCCGGAGGGCGAGTATACAGACTGAGGAGACGTATACAGCCCTGAAGAAATACTGCAGACACAAGAGATCTTCTAAGACATCTGAAGGAGTAAATCATTAGTGTCACAACCTGAGCGTCACCGCTGTGCGCCTATAGGACAGAGCGCTCTGTACGCATCTATCTCATATCTATCTATCTATTTATCTATCTCCTATCTATCTATCTATCTATCTATCTATCTCATATCTATCTATCTATCTATCTCATATCTATCTATCTCTATCTCATCTCTATCTATCTCTCTATCTCATCTCTATCTATCTATCTATCTATCTCCTATCTATCTATCTATCTATCTATCTATCTCATCTCTATCTATCTCTGTATCTCATATCTATCTATCTCTCTATCTCATATCTATCTATCTCTCTATCTATCTATCTCATATCTATCTATCTCTCTATTTCATATCTATCTATGGTCTATCTCATATCTATCTATCTGTCTATCTCCTATCTATCTATCTCATATCTATCTATCTATCTATCTCCTATCTATCCATCTCATATCTATCTATCAATCTCCTATCTATCTATCCATCTATCTCATATCTATCTATCTATCTATCTATCTCATATCTATCTATCTATCTATCTATCTCATATCTATCTCTCTCATATCTATCTCTCTATCTCATATCTATCTATGTGTCTATCTACCTATCTCATATCTATTTATCTCTCTGTCTCATATCTATCTATATCATATCTATCTCTCTATCTCCTATCTATCTATCCATCTCATATCTATCTATCTATCTATCTCATATCTATCTATCTCTCTCCTATCTATCTCACATCTATCTATCTCCTATCTATCTATCTATCTATCTATCTATCTATCTATCTATCTATCTATCTATCTATGTATCTATCTATCTATCTCCTATCTATCTCCTATCTATCTATCTCCTATCTATCTATCATCTATGTATCTATCTATCTATCTCCTATCTATCTCATATCTATCTATCTATCTATCTATCTATCTATCTCCTATCTATCTCATATCTATCTATCTGTCAATTTCATATCTAGCTCTCTGTCTTTCTCATATCTTCCTTCCATGCAGTGTCTCTCTATCTATCTATCTATCTATCTATCTATCTATCTATCTATCTATCTCATATCTATCTATCTATCTCATATCTATCTCACATCCATCTATCTATCTATCTAATATCTATCTCTCTCTCCTTCTCATATCTTCCTCCCATGCAGTGTCTATCTATCTCATATCTATCTATCTCATATCTATCTATCTCATATCTCTCTCTCTCTCATATCTTCCTCTCATGCAGTGTCTATCACATCTCGCTCTATCTCCATCCACCTTATATACTTATTCTCGGCTTTGCTATTACAGACAATCACCTGCAGGTTTCGTGCTCCATAAAAATCCTCTCCCTGGTATCGTGTAACTGCCTGTACCCATAATTACCCTCTCAGTGTGCCCTGCGCCCGCCATGCCCTCGCCACTGCTGCCTGTCCTTGTCACACACCGGTTATTTCGGAAGCCGCTGTAAGGGGACAGAAATACCCAGAAAAGTGGAGTTGCTCTATAATTGGAGCGAGTTGTCCCTGTCTCTTCCATGGTGGCTCCTGAAACTCTATATCCTCCCTCTGGGCCGCCCCTCCTCTGTGCAGTCCCAGACAGCTCGGCCTCCCTTGTCTACCCCACACTTCTGCTCTCATCCCCTCCCTGCATTGAAGCTACAGTGCTTTCCCTGCACCAGCTTCAGGATCATTGTCCTGGCAGCAGCCACCAACCAACTCTGGAATCTCATTTATGTTTTGCGGCTTCTCTGCCCACCTCGTTTTCTCGCCTCTTCTGGGATTTGGGGATGTAGTTTGATCAACTTTCTGTGACTTTCTTGCTGCGTCTGAACTTATCTGAGAGGCTGAGAGAGAAGTGGCATCTCTCCCCTGGGCATCTTACCCAGTGACAGCCTTGCTCTGGTGCCCTTGGATGCTTTGGAACAGGTATGTAATGTTGTTTATCTACTATCTGTTGGGTATAGTATATGGTACCAACATGTTCTGCAGCGCTGTGTATAGAATGTATCCCCCCAGATTGGACCCTGTCACCAGAGGAGCTCACAATCTAATGTCCCATTCAATTTCATATGGGGCCCGTTTAAGTACGTCTCTGCCTGAAATTGCTTGCAACTTACACCTGTCATGTATTCTACTCCAGAGCTGCTCTCACTATTCTGCTGGTGGAGTCACTGTGTACATACATTACTTATCCTGTACTGATCCTGAGTTACATCCTGTATTATACTCCAGAGCTGCACTCACTATTCTGCTGGTGGAGTCACTGTGTACATACATTACTTATCCTGTACTGATCCTGAGTTACATCCTGTATTATACTCCAGAGCTGCACTCACTAATAGGCTGATGGAGTCACTGTGTACATACATTACTTATCCTGTACTGACCCTGAGTTACATCCTGTATTATACCCCAGAGCTGCACTCACTATTCTGCTGGTGGAGTCACTGTGTACATACATTACTTATCCTGTACTGATCCTGAGTTATATCCTGTATTATACTCCAGAGCTGCACTCACTATTCTGCTGGTGGAGTCACTGTGTACATACATTACTTATCCTGTACTGATCCTGAGTTACATCCTGTATTATAATCCAGAGCTGCACTCACCATTCTGCTGGTGGAGTCACTGTGTACATACATTACTTATCGTGTACTGATCCTGAGTTACATCCTGTATTATACTCCAGAGCTGTACTCACTATTCTGCTGGTGGAGTCACTGTGTACATACATTACTTATCCTGGACTGATCCTGAGTTACATCCTGTATTATACTCCAGAGCTGCACTCACTATTCTGCTAGTGGAGTCACTGTGTACATACATTATGTATCCCGAATGCACATGCTTCCGCCGGCCCATCCACTTTAATCGTGTATTGCGGTGAGTAATACGCATCAAAATAGGACATGCTGCACTTTTTTCAAGCGACCGAACAATGTGAAAAAATACACACGAGAACAGAACGAGTTCTACGCAAATATGCAGATGTGAACAAAAGTGTAACACTGGTCCCGGTTTCGCAGTTGCCCGTGTGAATACAGCCTAAGGCCGCCCTCACACACCGCTTTTACAGCGTTTAGAGCCGCGCTTTCACCGCATCGCTAAATACTGTCGGAGGCTCTCACTGTTTTCATGGTAGCCTCTCGCACAGCCACAGTCACTCGAATGCCGCGCTCTTCAGCGCCGCCATTTTTAGCCCTGTGATTTCTGAGCATTTAGCGCTCCTCATCAATGATAAGGAATGCTAAATACCAGCATGTAAATTTAAATAGTGGCGCTTTACGCATCACACGTGTGAGGGAGGCCTTGTCCCAGCTTTATGGGTCTGACAGGCGTCGGATTATCAGACATTCCATATTATCAGATACTCACATAGAAGAGTAGTGAAGTTGGAGGTGACACTGAGTGTTGTGGAATCAGCCGGATCTCATACTTCTCTGTTCGGCTCAGTTTTGTTGCAGACATACAGATAATTCTGCAATTCTGAGAAAGATACAAAAAGATACAAATTCCAGATTATCGGAACTGCTGGAGTATTGGATGCTGGAATGAAGACATTTTCTGTGTTACTTCTGATGACAGCACTACAACTAGTAGGCGCACTATGCCTCTGTCACTACTACTGACGGCTTAGGGTGCCTTCACACAAAACTTAAAGGCTGTGGAAATTCTAAAACCACATCGTGTCAACCTATACTTCGGGTTCAGACAGTGGATTTCAGCCTCGAAAAGGTTGGAATCCGCGGCAGATCTGCACCATTTAGATGCTAAACTGCCCGCTGTGGATTTACTGCGTATTCACTGCCGATTTTCTACTGTGGAATGTTGGCAGCGGCTACGCCTCACGTGGAGGCGCCCTCAGGCCTGATTCACAGGGCAAGTTTAGAGTCCGAGTTTGCAACTGACAGAATTTGAACGGAGCTTGGAGCAGTTAAAGTGAATTCAGCCATTCGCATGTGCGATTTTTTGGGGACCAATGGTGTTTGGCGGTTTAGCATACCTTAAGCACCCATTAAAGTCAATGGGTGTGAAAGAAACGGAAGGCACTTGCATGGCTCAGGTGTGATCTGTTTTTTTCACGCACTCATTCACTCCAAATGACATCACATGGGCCGCCTTCCTTTTTTTTCACGTACATGAAAAAACGGATTACAATCGTATCGCATGTTAAAAGGACAACAAAAAAATGATGTGGGGCGCACATAGACTCGCAGCGAAATCGGTCCGTATTTCAGTGAAGAAGTGTTCATACATCACGCAGTGTGCTGACATCAGGGGGTACAGATACAGAAAGCAGCACTCTGATGGAACCCCCTGTAAAAGTATCAAGATGACCGGTTAGACTTGTTATTCAGGGGTTAATACAGTTTAGTCCGAAGCTCGTAAAAGCAACATGTCCCTGATGCTGGGGGCTTGAGCGTTTCCTGGAGCCCATATTTAGTCATTATCTACATTCCTTACTCTTATCAAATGCAGTTAATGTATATATGCACACGTTACATTATGTATTCACTCATCAGTACTGAAGTTTTGTAAGAATTTGCTACTTTTCAAGTGCAATAAGGTGTAACTTAGGGTGCTGTCCCCTGTGATTGAACCCCTATACATTTCTTCGTTCTACTTTGCACTATTAATGGAGTTAACACTGGGCTGGTCCCTCAGAAAGAGCACAGTGGTGACTTCACACACAGTCGATGTCTCTTGTTCTTTCTCCGATGATCATTGCTAATTAATTTGTATACATGAGAGAACTCTGATCCTGGTAGCCTTAGGGTGGCTTTACATGGGTAGTTCCAGATGTGTCACGTCTTACCAATGCTGGATTGGAGCCGCAGGTGTAGTAGCCGAGTCAGTCACTGGGGAGTAGACAGAATAGCCAGGAGTTGTTATCGGAAAGTCATGGTCAGCAGTACAAATAGATGAGACGGAAGCATAGTCAATGGAGGCCGAAGGTCAGCAGCAGTATCGGTATGCAGTACAAATGGATGAGATGGAAGCGTAGTCAATGGAAGTCAAAGGTCAGCAGCAGGAGGTATTGTATGCCTGTAGAGGAACCAGAGGAAGAGAAGCTTGATGAAAGTGGTGGAACACAATAATCACGCACTGCAGCAGTGGCAGGGCTAGGCTTATATAGGAAGTGCAATCAGGAACAGGGGTGGGGTCAGGATCAGGAGGCAGGAACTAGGTATCTGGGAAATGCAGAACAAGGCCAGGTTTCAGTAAGGGAACTGTCTAAGTCCTGGATGGCCTAGCGGAGAGAGCTGCCGACTGAAACACAAGGAGGTTGTGGGTTTGAGCCCTGACAAGATGTGTTCTTTCTGTGCACCCCGTTTGTGTACCCCCCCATAGACTTCCACAAGGACCTTCAGTGCGCACAAAAGTAGAGCATGCTGCGTTTTTATCCTGCACGCAAAGTGAGCAAAAAAATGGAAATGGGGATGAGCCCATTGAAATCAATTAATTCTATTCTCTGTGTACTGCATGCGCAAATTTAGTGCACACAAATATGTGGGCCTCCTTTAATGGCCCAAGTACTAACAGAGTCCTCTCTATTACTCTCTAGTAATAGTCCCATCTCTCAGTGGCCCCAATAGTAATAGTGCCCCTTTAGTGGTAATAGTGTTCCCTTTAGCCATCACAGTAGTATTAGTAATGCCTCTTTAGTAATTATAAGAACCCCATTTAGTGGCCCCAAAAGTAGGAGTGCCGCTTTTAGTGACCCCCGTAGTTATAGCGCCCCCTCTAATTACCCTCCCCACTCCTGTACCTCCAGCCAGGTAGCAATCATGTCGTTGAGCACAATAACTCTCACTTTGAAGGTCTGGTCTGGGTGCTGCTGCAGCGCTGACATTAGATCCTCACTCCTCTCCCCAGCATCTGCGTTCCTCCAGTACTGTATGCAGCGCGGATGGTGGGGAGTGGAATGAGGATCTTTTCTGCAGCGGTGTCCTGCCCAGATTTTCAGAATGAGAGTTATAGCGGCTGATGACTCGGTTGCCTCCCAGCTGGCAGTTCTCACACCGGGTCATGTTTTTTTACCAGCCATTAACCCTTTGCAATCCAATTTTTGATTCAGGGTTTCCTAGGGGGCTTTTTCTTTCTGCCATTATACAATGGAGCACCTGCTGGCCAGAGCCAAAACTGTGGTATGTGACATGCTGGAGAGGCCCCTAACAACAGAGCAGTCAGTAATCTACAGTAAGAATACCCTGCCGGACGTCTTCCGACATCTGAGCTGTACAGCCATCAATCAGAATGTCTTTAGATGTCAGACAGTAGATTGGAAAGCGTTAATATGACCAGTAAAGAATAAATACTGTCACCGGCCTCCAGAGTAAATTACTGGCCGGGTCAGTGGTTTACTGGTAGGGTGACGACCCTAAATAGTGCTGAGCTGCAATACCATTCATAACCCATGGACAGTTGTGGCGCTGTTTCTGGAGTGTGATTGCGTGACCATCTATACATAGTTTTGGAGCTCCACCCACTCACGGATTCGACTCACCGTGGGTGTGAAAGGTACAGCGAGTGCAGCTGTCGCCGGCTTGTATCCAGAGTGCTGTCCTTTTCTGGGAGCCTCTCTCTCCTTCCACAGGCTCGGTGTCTTTCCATGGCTTCTCACTTCTGCACCTCATGCCGCTCTCTGTCTTTTATAGCAGTCTCTTTCTACAAGCCCCACCATGGCTGCTGCAATGTTCTTGGGTCCTTCTCCAGCCCCTCAGACACTCTGGACATAACTCCTTCTACTCTGCTGCTGCCGTAATGCCCAGTGACGCAGCTCTCATTACTTTATATAGTCCTCCAGTGGGCCAACTAATCATCTTGTAGGACCTATGAGCTGGGGGTGGGGTCAGCCCTGCATTACCTCCTATGGAGGGGGTGACCTGCTACTGACCTTGCAGGACCTGTGACCTGGGGGCGGGTTTAGCCCTGCATTATCTCCTCTGAAGAGTATGACCTGCTGACCTGTGTGCTAGGGGCAGGGTCAGCCCTCCATTATCTGCTATGAGGGGCTGTCATGCTAGTGACCTTGCAGGACTTGTGTGCTGGGGGCGGGGTCAGCCCTGCATTACCTCTTATGGAGGGGCTGACCTGCTAGAGACCTTGCAGGACCTGGGGGCTGGGATAGCCCTGCATTATCTACTATGGAGGGGCTGACCTGCTGAGCTGGGGGCGGGGTCAGCCCTGCATTACCTCCTATGGATGGGCTGACCTGCTAATGACCTACAGGACCTGTGAGCTGGGGACAGGGTCACACCATTATCTCCTATGAAGGGGCTGACCTGCTAATGACATGCAAGACCTGTATGCTAGGGGCGGAGTCAGCCCTGCATTACCTCCTATGGAGGGGCTGACCTGATAATGACCTACAGGACCTGTGAGCTGGGGACAGGGTCACACCATTATCTCCTACGAAGGGGCTGACCTGCTAATGACATGCAAGACCTGTATGCTAGGGGCGGAGTCAGCCCTGCATTACCTCCTATGGAGGGGCTGACCTGTTAGTGACCTTGCAGGACCTGTGTGCTGGGGGCGGGGTCAGTCCTGCATTATCTCCAATTGAGGGGCTGACCTCCTACTGACCTTGCAGGAGCTGTGGGCTGGGGGCGGGGTCAGCTCTACGTTATCTCCTATGGAGAGGCTGACCTGCTAGTGACCTTGCAGGACCTGTGGGCTGGGGGCGGGGTCAGCTCTGCATTATCTCCAATTGAGGGGCTGACCTCCTACTGACCTTGCAGGAGCTGTGGGCTGGGGGCGGGGTCAGCTCTGTATTATCTCCAATTGAGGGGCTGACCTCCTAGTGACCTTGCAGGACCTGTGTGCTGGGGGCGGGGTCAGCTCTGCATTATCTCCTATGGAAACAGAACTGCGCTCCTCACTTGCGGCTACAACATCACGGCCCCTTGTGCCCTCCACAGCTCCCAGCTCTTCCCCCTCCCCCGGCCGTGGCTATGGGCGCTGCTCTCACACAGGCATCTCAAACAACACAGTCTTCAAACGTGTTCAACTATATTTTTAAGCGCGCCCCATCATTGCAGTGAGGTGCGGTAAAAAGTGCTGAAAAGCACCAAAATAGAGCAGACAGCGTTTGAAAATATCAGCGTTTCCAACGCTAAACCGAGAAGCCATATTGAAATCAATGGAAGTTACAGCTTTTCAAACGTCGCGCTGAAAAAACGCCAGTGTGAGAGCGGCCTGCGGAGGGAACTGCACTGCAGCACTGGCACCTCCCTGCGCCCGGGTCCCACCACTGCAGCACTGGCACCTCCCTGCGCCCGGGTCCCACCACTGCAGCACTGGCACCTCCCTGCGCTCGGGTCCCACCACTGCAGCACTGGCACCTCCCTGCGCCCGGGTCCCACCACTGCAGCACTGGCACCTCCCTGCGCCCGGGTCCCACCACTGCAGCACTGGCATCTCCCTGCGCCCGGGTCCCACCACTGCAGCACTGGCACCTCCCTGCGCCCGGGTCCCTCTCCCCACTCCCCATCCTGCCCGGATTACAGCGCAGACGTGAGCCACAGATTCTGAGTGGCTGAGCCACATAGACTGTACAGCAGAGGGTCCTCATGACACAATGCCCCCCTCATTATACCAGACATTATGGGGGTGCACCTCTGGGGGCGCAGCAGTCAGACATTTGCCCCCTCTCCTGTGTTTGGGGAAGACCTGTCTTTAATGGGAAAGCCCCTTTAAGTACACGAATTCCAGAGCTGATTAGCAGCGTCCATGTACCCCCGAGGACAAGGGGAGAAGAAGGTTGACAAATTGCTGTTGACGTTCATCCTGCAGCGCCGGCGGCCATTCTTCTGTATAGTGATGGACGTCACTCATCACCAGATAGAAGGAAGCTCTTCTTCTATATAGCGCCCGCATGTTCTGCCGCGCTGCACCGTAGGATGAGCGCTGATCTTCTTGGTCGTACGTGAGATGACTTGTCCTGTAGACACTTGTAGCATCATCACATCCAACAGTAGAAGTTCAGTGTCCATGCCCCGTCACCCCCCGCTGTGCCCCCTCAACACCCACCGCACCCAGTCACCCCCTACTGCGCCCTCTCAACACCCACCGCACCCAGTCATGCCCCCTCAGCACCTGCTGCGCCCGTCAGCATCTGCCACGCCCCGTCACCCCACAGCCATGCCCTGTCAGCACCCGCCGCAACCCGTCACCCCCTCAACACCCACCGCACCCAGTCACCCCCCTGCCATGCCCCCTCAGCACCTGCTGCACCCGTCATCCCCCCACCGCGCCCCGTTAGCACCCACTGTGCCCCATCACCCCCACCATGCCCCCTTAGCACCCGCCGCACCTTGTCAGCACCTGCCTCACCCCGTCACCCCCCGTCGCGCTTCTGTGTGTAGCCGCGGGGCACACTGGCAGTAAGGAGCTCATTTGTAGATGGCTGCTGTGTATCCGCCCACTGCTGCTCGTGTACAAAATACGTGAGAGTTATATACCAGAGACAATATTAAAGCCCCTCCCCTGGCCCCGCCCTCTTATTACGGCTCCTTTTCTTCAGGTAGATAATAATTTTCACACTTGTAGTTTATAGTTATTTCATCCTCGTGTGATTTAAAAAACCTTTCTGCAGATACCGACTCCTGCTGAGCTTGTGCTGATACAGAGAAGCCAATCTGATAGAGCACAGCTGCAGTGTAAAGCATGGTAAAAGTAGCATGTAAGCGTCCCATCATTTCAGACTACCTCAGATTTCAATTGAGTCCTGAAAGACAATTCAGTCAATAGGGGAAGGAAATAAACAGGTGAGCGCCACCCGATGGTGATAATTTACGTAGATTTGCTGAAACTAAGAGCAAACGAATTCTCATCCCAACGCATCTCGCTGCTCGTAAGTCTCCGTCTTCTATTCTGAAATGACGAGCAACGGACAAGATAAGATATCAGCCAAGGTATTTAGAGGAGGTAAGCAACGGAACCTGTCTCTAGGCCGAGAAAAATGCGCGAGATTTGTGCGTTGCGAGAGTGACTTTCCCCACATTGTTCTATCTTTGGGCGATCCCTCCGAACGCCTTACTTATTGCTTTCCATGGGGCTGACAAAGCATTGCACGGCATGCGAGTTTTGTGCGAGTATAATGCGAGGTTTGCCATTTAAACTGGAAGCTTTTAACGGCGGTGGAGGAGCGCTACTTCCCTGATGTGATGTGAGGCGTGATTAACACAAAATCGCCTCGCATCCGTGGGGAAATCGCATGTTTGCTAGCGCAATATCGCACTCGCCCGTGTGACAATAGCCTAAAGCAGGGCCCTCAGCTAGAGTCTGCGGGGATCCACGGACTCGGGTCTACCATCAGGTGGAGATCTGTCAAATCCAGGTAATGAGGGATAACAGGAGGTGCGTCGTTATGATTATATGTAAATTGGGATACGATTGCGGTGATACAAAATATGTCTAAGGAATTTTCCTTCGTACTTCGCCGTAGAACACTCATCTCGCCATATTCCGAGAGCCAGAACCATTTTATGTTCCCATCTTGGAGCTCTGAGAGAGATTGTTCTTCACAGTATGAGTTGATGCTTTCAATATTCCATTTTGGGTACACAGGACATTTTAAGCGTTTATAAGCCCGATGTCACGTCCGCTCGGGACGCGTTGGATCCGTAAACTGCAGATCCCACACAAATGTGCGCAGGCTGTGTACAAACAATAAGAAACCAAAACATGGGAATTCTTTCCCTATGAAAATAACCTCAGGGATGGGGACCTGCCTACACACAGGCAATTCGCCCTGACAAGGACGTACCTGACCTCGTACCTCAGTCCTTAGTTAACCCTACGTGGGACAGGGGAATAACATAAAAAACCCAATAGAGAAGAAACACAAACTTAGCTTAAATACAGCAGGCAAATGAATGATCCAGAAGAGAGTGCTGACTGAGACCACAGCCAGAGCTAGACTGAAGATTCAACAGCAATTCAGTCCAACATCAGCCAGACTAAATAGCCCTGAAAACGAACCTCAGGTGCGGCTAAGCATGTCTCACCTAATACCACACCCACCAGGGCCCGAAGATGGAGAACTACCTGCAAAACCTGCACCAGATGATCAGCTTGGCAGCAATCCCAGAACCGCTGCAACACCAGCATACCAGTTCTACGCAGTGATAGTGCAGTCACCTCCAGTGATCACATGTAATGTGTTCTCAGATTGGGGGCATGCATTTGTGCTTTTCTTCGCTGGGCCAAGACCACCATTACCAGCTATGACTCATCTCTGCTTGCTCTTTCCATCCTGCAGGTATCCCCAATGCACCCCTCGGTAATTTCCCCATAGTAAAAAGTGCCCCTCTGTGGCCCCTCTTAGTTATGTTGACCCCCTAAGTCCCCTCTTAGTTATAGTGTCCCTTCCACTGACTCTTCCATCATCCAGTCCAACTCTCCTTCTCTTAATTGCATCCATCATACAGTCCCATTCAAAGAAAGATCACCCTCCTCCCCACTCACAGTCCCATGTAAACACTGCACTCTCCTTCCCATCATCTCCTCTTACAGTCCCATGTCAAATATTTAACACTCCCCTACCTTCAATCTCTTAACATACCCCCCCAACTTAACAGTAAAACATATTGTTCCACATCCTTCCAGCACATCTAATAAACAGTCCCATGTAGAATTCCCCTCCCCTTCTGTCACTTGTACACACATGTGGAGAAGCTGAGTGCTGCCTCTTGTTGTGAGCCACATATGTACAGCACCAGAACCAACATCATAACATAAGTACAGCACCAGAACCAACATTTTAAAATAGGTACAGCACCAGAACCAACATTATAACATATTAACAGCACCAGAACCAATATCACAACATAGGTACAGCACCAAAACCAACAATTTAACATAAAAACAGCACCAGAACCAACATTATAACATAAGTACAGTGCCAGAACCAACATTGTAACATAAAAACACCAACAGAACCAACATCATAACATAACAACAGCCCCAGAACCAACATTATAAGATAAGTACAGCACCAGAACCAACATCATAACATAACAACAGCACCAGAACCAACATTATAACATACGTACAGTGCCAGAACCAACATTGTAACATAAAAACACCAACAGAACCAACATCATAACATAACAACAGCCCCAGAACCAACATTATAAGATAAGTACAGCACCAGAACCAACATCATAACATAACAACAGCACCAGAACCAATATTATAACATAAGTATGGCACCAGAACCAACATCATACCATAAGTACAGCACCACACCCAACATCATAACATAAGAAGAACACCAGAACCAACATCATAACATAAGTACGGCACCAGAACCAGCATCATAACATATGTACGGCACTAGAACCAACATCATAACATAAGAAGAGCACCAGAACCTACATCATAACATAAGAACAGCACCTGAACCAACATCATAATATAAGTACGGCACCAGAACCAACATCATAACATACGTACAGCACCAGAACCAACATTATAACATAAGTACAGCACCAGAACAAACATTATTGCATAAGTACAGCACCAGAACCAACATCATACCATAAGTACAGCCCCAGAACCAACATCATAATATAAGAACAGCACCAGAACCAACATCATACCATAAGTAGAGCACCAGTACCAACATTATAGCATAAGAACAGAACCAACATCATATCATACGTACAGTCCAAGAATCAACATCATAACATAAGAACTGCACCAGAACCAACATCATAACATAAGTAGAGCACCAGAACCAACATCATAACATAAGTAGAGCACCAGAACCAACATCATAACATAAGTAGAGCACCAGAACCAACATCATACCATACGTACAGCAGCAGAACCAACATCATACCATACGTACAGCAGCAGAACCAACATCATACCATACGTACAGCAGCAGAACCAACATCATAACATAAGTACGGCACCAGAACCAGCATCATAACATATGTACGGCACTAGAACCAACATCATAACATAAGAAGAGCACCAGAACCTACATCATAACATAAGAACAGCACCTGAACCAACATCATAATATAAGTATGGCACCAGAACCAACATCATAACATACGTACAGCACCAGAACCAACATTATAACATAAGTACAGCACCAAAACAAACATTATTGCATAAGTACAGCACCAGAACCAACATTATAACATACGTACAGCACCAGAACTAACATCATATCATAAGAACAGCACCAGAACCAACATCATACCATAAGTACAGCCCCAGAACCAACATCATAATATAAGAACAGCACCAGAGCCAACATCATACCATAAGTAGAGCACCAGTACCAACATTATAGCATAAGAACAGAACCAGAACCAACATCATATCATACGTACAGTCCAAGAATCAACATCATAACATAAGAACTGCACCAGAACCAACATCATACCATAAGTAGAGCACCAGAACCAACATCATAACATAAGTAGAGCACCAGAACCAACATCATACCATATGTACAGCAGCAGAACCAACATCATACCATATGTACAGCAGCAGAACCAACATCATAACATAAGTACGGCACCAGAACCAGCATCATAACATATGTACGGCACTAGAACCAACATCATAACATAAGAAGAGCACCAGAACCAACATTATAACATAATAACAGCACCAGAACCAACATCATAAAATAAGCACGGCACCAGAACCAGCATTATAGCATAAGAACAGAACCAACATTATAACATAAGCAAAAACGCTCACCTAGGCGCAGCACATCGTTTTGCTGCATATTACTGTACTATTGAAGACCTTTGGTGCGCACATTGCGTCATTTCCCAAGCACGTGAAATGTGCACTAAAAAAAGGAGGAGAACGAGCCTGTTGAAATCAATGTTTCTATTCTCTGCGGGCTCCTTCAGATGAACGCATTTGTGCGCACATTACGCAGAAAACAAAACACATTGATCTCAATGGGTTCGATCTCGTCCGTATTTTGTGCGCATTTCCTGAGCGTGGAAAAAAACAGGACCTGCAGTATTGTCCTGAGTATCTGCACACGACGGGCCACATAGACGTCTATGGGAGGTGTGCGCATGCGAGCAGGCCTTGTGTGCAGAAAGTACAGTACTATGTGCCGATATGTGCGCAAATCAACCTGGCTATGCTGAGGCCATCATATTCGTGCACGCGCTCGTCTGAAGCCGCCTAAGGATGTTTGCTACATCTGTGTCCTATTCCAGTCACCCGTGGGGCGAACTAACTGTCCGCTGCATATGTAACAAGCGCCATTATTTACAGAGTACGGGGTGCCTTCTGCATATAAACCTATTAACGCTCGGCTGACAGCAGCGGCGGGAGGAGAGGAACGATCGGACAGATCATCGGGAGAAACCATTCAGAAGGAGACGTTATACAAAGCGACTTTGATGCGGGGCTTATGTGTGGATTATACTATTACAAGGGGGGAAAAGTCCAACACCATACAGGACGCCGGAACGCACATTCCACCGCCCAGATTATACAAAGTCTGAAAGGAGATTACTCAAGGATAAGTTTGCTTTAAGAAGCATCAAGAAAAACATTCAGACAGACTTCTCACCCAAATCAGGAGAGAATGCGGACAGAAATCTTGTTAAAGGCTCTACTATTATTATTACTGTATTTTTCTCCATACAAACAGCGCCCCCCATGACCTTAGACTGCACCTGGTATTGCAACTCAGTCTCATTTACTTTATCGAGCCTGAGATGCAATACCAAATGCAGCCTATGGACAGGGGGGGGGGGGGGGATGTTTTTGTAGTCTTAGATTACCCCTTCCAAGGGGTTTCCCAGGATAATAGTTGATTGTATGGGTCCGGGGCTGGGGATGCGCACTGCAGCCTCTTCTCAGGCATGTGATGTCACGATTACTGGTCACATGACAGAGGGCATTTTAATACCAGGCACAGCCACTATGTAAATGTATGGCGCTGTGCTTGGGTTGAAGTGACGACAGTGTTTGTAAGTGCATTGTGGTCATTTCAATCAGCGGGGATTCTGAGCGGTGGCCCCCCGCCGATCAACCACTGATGACCAACCCAGTGCAGTGAAAATGACAGATGAACTGCGTTCTGTGGGTGACTGCGACTACGGTGAAACCAAACTTATATGGCTTTTTTTTTTTTTTAAATTAATTACATGTTTTCTTAGAATGTGGCTTTTTGTCCCCATAATATGCTTTTTTTGTGTGAGGGCTTGTTTTTGTGGAGTGAGCTGTAGTTTTTTACTAGGACCATTTTAAGTAAATGGCATTCCAATAAATAAATAAATCACAATTCCTGCTTTCCGTCATTATTTATTTATTTACCGCCTTCACCCTGCAGGATGAATATTGTGACATTTTAATAGATTGGACTTTTACATACATGACAATACCAAATATGCAGGTTTTTTTAAATTCTTTCGTTTTTTTAAATAGAACAAATGGGAAAAGGGGCGTTTTTTGCACTTTTCATTTATTAAATTTTAGTTTTACTGTTAAAAAACATTATTAAATCTTTTGTTACACTTTTATTTAGTGGTGATTTGAACCTGTGATCATTTGATCACTTGTACTATGCACTGCAATACTTCTGTATTGCAGTATATATCGATTTTTGATATTGCCTTTCCCAGGCAGGGTTTGATGAGTGGCAGCCTTAGGAGCCTTTGGTAGGCTTCGGGCAGCTATGCTCGCCCATCATCACCCTCCGATCACACTGGGGGTTGTGCCGATGGGGTACCTAGTCCCGCTGACTGTTTAGATGAGCAATCAGCTTTAACTGCCTCCAATCGTGGCTGTCAGCTTTTCAGAAACAACTGATAGCCACCAGATATGGAGTGAACCCACTGCATACACACTTCAGGGCTGCTGGAAGTTTTTAGTCCTTTGGTGGTCCTGAAGTGGTTAAGGCTTGGTGCACAATGGGGTATTCTGGGCCAGTGTGCTGTATAATTCTATGCACAGTAGACAGCCCCATTTATGCCTATGCACACTGACAATGGACTAATGATCCAAGAAATAGAATATGATGTGCCAATGCATGGCTATGTGCATTGCCAGCATATATCGGACAGCACACAGACTGGACTGGTGTCCACTGGATGTCTGATGAGAGCTGTGGTCTCTCGGCACAACTCACAGTTACAACTAAAGTCCACCTAGCCTAACGTCATGTCAGTGCTTGAGGGTTTTATGTGTCTTCGTGCCACATTTTATATGCAAGGCAGTATAGCACCCATATTATACTCTCTCTCTCTCTCTCTCTGTCTCTCTCTCTTTGTCTCTGTCTCTCTGTCTCTGTGTCTCTCTCTCTGTCTCTCTCTCTCTCTGTGTCTCTCTCTCTCTGTGTCTCTCTCTCTGTCTCTCTCTCTCTCTCTGTGTCTCTCTCTCTCTCTCTGTCTCTCTCTCTGTGTCTCTCTCTCTGTCTCTCTCTGTCTCTCTCTCTCTGTCTCTCTCTCTGTCTCTCTGTGTTTCTCTCTGTCTCTCTGTGTCTCTGTCTCTCTCTCTGTGTCTCTCTTTCTCTGTCTCTCTCTCTTTCTGTGTGTGTGTGTGTCTCTCTGTCTCTCTCTCTCTCTGTCTCTCTGTGTGTGTGTGTGTCTCTCTCTCTGTCTCTCTCTCTCTGTCTCTCTCTGTCTCTCTCTCTCTGTGTCTCTCTCTGTGTCTCTCTCTCTGTCTCTCTCTGTCTCTCTCTCTCTGTCTCTCCCCTTTAATGGATTGTATAAGACGTAAAAAACATGGCTGCTTTCTTCCAACAGCAAGCCCCCTGACTATGGGCTGTATGTGGTATTGCTGTTCAGTTCCATTGAAGCAAATGTAGTTGAGCTGTAATACTAGACATCACCTGTAGACCGGTGAGATGCTGTTTTAGCCAGAAAGCAGCCATTTTTTAAATTGTGGGCAACCCCTTTAGGTTTTCCCATGAGACAATCTGCAGCGTCCCATAGGAAGACCCCAGATACCTGACATACATGGGGAGCTGTGAGGGTAGAGTGCTGACGTGTAGGAAAATTAGACAGTGAAGTAGTACCTCTGCACTGGCCTTGAGAAGAAGTAGTTACTTACAATTTCTCTCTCTCTCTCTCTCTCTCTCTCTCTCTGGGGCTCACTCCATTAACATCCAGACATACTTGGCATGGGAAATCTCTCCTTCTCCTCCATGCTTCAGTACATGAGGACTAAAGGTGTCTCCATGCAGCTGGACCTCCTGTATCACCTAACTCCTGAAGGCATGGACCGGTATGACCCTTGGCGGATAATAAATGCAGTCTCAGACAGTTTCTTAGTACCACGGGTCCATAAGAACGGTTAGAGCCCGGCAAACATTACTTGAATACGTTGAACAATTATTACAAGGCAGTTCACTTATAGACTTCACAGTGCAGGTAAAAAGCTATTCTTCAAAATGTAGTACCTCCACATGGCTCTGACAATCTCAAAGACGCACGTGTGTGAACAGTGGTTATTTCTCTTGCAGTACCTTCACCCAGTCTGGAAGATGCATGGGTGTGTCAATTAAAGGGTGTACCTCTACACGGTGATCGAGGCTCAAGATGGCCACATAGGAAGAGTGTATAAATCCGGAGTCGGGCCATCTTGAGTGTATTACTTCCATCCCCTTTAAGAGAACACTGCACAGTCATGTAGTGTGCAAGGCAAAACCTGTAAACGCAACTCCTACCCCTGTTCACCTATATGTTAGGATGTACCCACTACCAGTGTCCTGTGACTAAAAGAAGTGTCATTTCTGCATGTGGCATCTTTATTTATGACAGAGTGCAAGTACTATGACTGGCAAGTACATTTGAAAGAATCTACTAGGCTGAACAGAATTCAAAGCCACTAGTATTGCTATGGAGCTTCGTACATAACTCTTTGCTCCAAAGGCTACTAAGATAAGATCAGTGGAATGACCATCACTGTCTTTTTGAGAGTCTGAAATACACTGTTAGCAAACACAAAAATATGAAAGGGTGACTGGCAGGAAAAAGAAGAAAACTATCAGTGGAGCAGTCAGCAGCTTCCGTCAATACCGCTGTCCGTGATTGTGAGAAGGTGAAAGGAAGGCCCTACCCCCTGGGACAGGCTAGAACAGGCTGCTGACACTAAGACAGGACTTAGGGGGGGGGGGGGGGCACAAAAAAACCTCCAGTCACACACATAGCATTCACACCATACACGCGGCTCATGCATAGGGTGGCATTGGCTAGATTAGCATTTTTAGATTAGCATTAATTAGCAGATTTAAATTAATTACATTTAAACTAGACATATATGCATTGCAGAGCTAAATGACTAACTAAATTGATTTGAGAGCATGAGCAAGTGAAATATAAATCATAAACACTCTTTTACTCCTCCTGCACATTATTCAAACATTATAATGTTACGGAACATAATAACTTTTCAGCATGGGAATACGTGCTGCGTTATGCAAGGGGAATAAACTTTAAAGTCCTTTTTCTTTAGGGGCTTAACGAGGGTAAACAGGAACAATGTGTCTTACGTAAAGAGTCTTTTCAGAACATAGCATTCATTCAGGGAAATGGAAGTTGTTTTGCGGCAACAACATTCTCCCAATTTCCACCCACTGATTTTCCCCCCTGTCCGCACCAGCCGTAGCTGCTGACCCACTGTCACTTACCAGCAGCTCCTCATCATCCTCCAGTCTCATGCAGCTGGTGGAAGAAGAAGTTGATGCAGTGTTCATGACAATGGCAGGGGATGCAGCAGATCTCCTCAGCAGTGTCCGCGGGGGTAGTCCAATAGGGTCTGTCGCTCTCCCATGAAATGTAAAGAGAAATTGGAATCTCCATATTCCATGACGAAGGGTCGGAGTAACACTGGGTTAAAATCCCTCGCAAACCCGTTGCTTTGGTGGATTAATATCCACATCGGATACTTTGCCTGTGCAGTAACACCGTCTCTCCGGAAAAAAAAAAAGAGACTGTGAGGGCCCCACTGTCCTCCGGGTATCCGTCTCCGACTGTACATCCATGGGCGCTGAAGTGGTGGGCAACCAAATTAATTGTGGATCCTCCTCCCAGGGGGCTGCCTCCTTGGAGTTAGTTCCACCGCAGCCTCAGGGACTGTAGTCCCCCCAAAAGTGTTTTGAGCCCAGAAGTCTGCAACAGAAGTTAACTCCTCCCCATTTGGGCTCCTGCAAGTCCATTTAGTAGGGGTGGTCCTCCTCTCTACTTTGCACCTAGCCAGGGCGTAGTCCTTTTGGTGCCAAGAGCTTTGGTTGGAATTTCTTTGCGGGAGTCAGCGAACTGGAGAGGAGCACTGTGACTTGGGCATCATCTTGAATAGCCCCACAAAACAAAATATGTAACACTAACATATACAATCCACTAGACTTCAGTGGCGCAGGGGTATTGATCCTGTTGCATGTGACGCTAGAAATCAGGGTCCTGCAGCGTCCCATAGGGAGACCCCGGACACCTGACATATGTGGGGAACTGAGAGAGTATAGTGCTGACGTGCCATGGTGGCACTTACCAGACTCCTTCCCGGATGGACACAAGCAGCTAAGGCCAGAGTATCACCACAGGCCACCTGGGACACCCCTATGATAGGGAGATGCTTATCAAACAGGACAACAGGGATTGTAGTTGTCACGGGTGATGCCACCATTCCTTCACACACTGCTAAGACCCTCAGCGAACAATAAAGTCAGTCTCAGACAGTCTCTTAGTACCACGGGTCCCTAGGAATGGTTAGAGCCCGGCAAACTTTACTTGAATACTTTGAACAATTATTACAAGGCAGCTCACTTATAGACTTCACAGTGCAGGTAAAAGGCTAGTCTTCAAAACGTAGTACCTCCACACGGCTCTCACAATCTCAAAGACGCATGTGTGTGAACAGTGATTATTTCTCTTGCAGTACCTCCACCCAGTCTGGAAGATGCATGGGTGTGTCAATTAAAGGGTGTATCTCATTAAGTCATATAGGCTCAAGACTGCTGTGTAGGATAGTCAGACAGTGAAGTAGTACCTCTGCACTGGCCTTGAAAAGAAGTAGTTACTTACAATTGCTCTCTCTCTCTCTCTCTCTCTCTCTGGGGCTCACTCCATTAACATCCAAACATATTTGGCATGGGAAATCTCTCCTTCTCCTCCACACTTCAGTACATGAGGACTAAAGGTGTCCCCATGTACCTGGACCTCCTCTATCACACAACTCCTGAAGACATGGACTCACCCTCTTTTCCGCTCTCATGCACTCCCTTTTATAACCTTCTCTCATACCACATGACAGATTTGATACATTTACATGCAGGCTTTGGATTTTATTGAACACTTAACCCTTCTAGCGCTGCAGCTGTGTAACACACATACTGGAAATGACAAGACAGGTTTGCACAGTGCATCAACATAAGACATACATGTATGACGTTTATGGAGGGGACCGGGATGATGTACTGGGCCACTACAAATCTATGCAGAGTTGTGACCCCCAGAGAAGTGGGGAGGGTTGATATGAACAGTTTGACTAAAGTGCCTTCCTTTCCTAATTGTGGGCATTCACATTAATGGCCACTACTAGATAGAGGTATCTGCTTAAGGGTTCAAAAAGTTTTCAGACCTTTTCACTATTTTTTACATTTTGTTATGGCCTTGTGGAAATATTAAAAAAAAATAAAAAGTTTTTCCCCATCATTCTGCACTTAATACCTCATAATGACAACAGAATGGTGGAAATCTTTGTAATTTTTAAAATGAAAAACTAACATTTTGCAGACATAAGTATTCACACCCTTTGGTATGACACCTGAAATTTAGCTCTATGGGCCTCCCATTTCTCTTGATCATCTCTTAAATAGATTTCTCCACACCAACATTAGAGTCATCAGTGGTAAATTCAATTGACTGGACATAAAAGACACTCCTGTCTATATAAGGTCTAACAGCTCACAATACATATGAGAGCCAAAGTCGAACCATGAGGGAAGAACTGCCTGTAGAGCTCAGAGACAGGATTGTGTGGAGACACAGATCTGGAGAAGCTACAATATCATTTATGCTGGACTGAAAGTTCCCAAGAGCCCAGCGGCCTCCAGAATGCTTACATGGAAGAAGTTTGGAACAACCAGGACTCTTCCTAGAGCTGACCGACCCACCAAACTAAGTCATCAGGGAAGAAGGGCCTTGGGAAGAGAGGTAGCAAAAAACCCAATGGTTACTCTGGCTGAGCTCCTAAGATCCTGTGGGCAGATAGGAGAAACTTCCAGAAGGTCAACCATCACTGCAGCCTCCACCAATCTAAGCTTTAGTGTAGAATACCAGAAAGAAGTCTGCTCAATAACAGACACATGAAAGCTGTGTGGAGTTTACCAAAAAGCACCTAAAGGACCCTAAGACCCTCAATTCTAAGCGTTATGTCTGCAGGAAACCAGGTGCCGCTCATCAGCTGCCCAATATTCAGCATCCGAGGAGTGGGCCCACAGACGAGTAGATAAAGACTTTGTCATGGGTGGCTCTACAATCTCCTCCCCTGAGGGTAGCTCGAGACCCAACCAAGTTACTGCTGGGGAATGTCACAGGAAAAAGTAACCAGAAGTTACCTTGAAGCTCTTTGTCTCTCGTGGTGCCACCGTTCCGTCCTTTGTGATGAATCTCGATGAAGTAAATAACTTAGTCTACACACAGGGAAACTTTCTGGACAAAACCGTCAGTATCCGTCTACTAGAACTCCAACAAAGTCCACTTTATAACAATGGTTTAGCACAGTTACAACGGGAGAAGGTGGTGTGACAGGGAGGATTCTCGGGGTACTCGGGACCATCCACAGTCCTAGTTATCTGTGTGAACCCACTCCCGGCGACTCTTTCTCTCTCCAACTCTCTACCTGTTAGCACTCACACTTCTTGCCTTGTGCTTTAACCATGCAGCGCTCCTTCTCTCATTTAGTATTTAAAGGTATCACTGGCATATCCTGCTTAGACTGGTACTAGCTAAGCAGAAGGGAATTGCTCAGCTTCCTCCATTCTCCATATACAGACCAATTTGTGTCGGCGTGGCTCACTGACAGACTTGTAGGCAGAACTACTTGCACTGATTTGCATTCACAGACTAGACTAGACTGTACTCCCCTCTCTAGCATCCTTACAAACACATATATAAGACATAGTCACATGACACACAACACGATACATTTTCCAGTCATAACCCAGACATTAACCCATTCAGTGCTGCAGAGGTGCAATACATATAAACCAAATGCATACCACACATAAGACACTGACAAGACAAATGACACGAGACAGACATATAACATTATGGAGGGGCCCCACTAACTCTGGGCCACTACAAATACACTACCATCTCAACAGTGAAGCCTCATGGTGGCAGCATTATTGTCAAATCCGCTTTTCCATGCAAACCAAAATAAAGTGAACTGCAAACGGGACTTGCAAGCAGACATAAAACAACGTCTTGAAACACTTACCTAAAATACTAACTTACATACACAGATGGAATAGCTAAGGTACATACAAGGTGTTGGTTCGTATTTTGGCCAAGTTACTTAAGCTCACGAGTCCACGACAAGGGTCCTCCTCATTGTCTCATGAATCCCTACTCTAACAAGACAACTTAAACCCAGGAGTCTTAACGATGGTTAAAGAGTTCTCCCATTCTGTTGTCACTTTGTCATTATGGGGTATTGAGTGCAGAATGATGGAGAACACATGGACACAACATAACAAAATGTACAAAAAGTGAGCGGGTCTGAAGACTTCACGGACCCCTGTATGTGATCAGTCCTCAATCATTATTCTAAAACAATTTCATTAGTCTTCATTAGCATGTGAACAATGAACTTGTGGGCTGAGGGCTTCAGAGATGCTTCAAGTTCCATTCTCTAGCTGCTCCTTGTAGATCTTGGCTGCAAGATACATTTATATCGCGGCAATTATGAAGAGAAGAACAATAGGGCTCCTTGAGTTTTGCTAATTGATACAGTATCGCGCCATTGTTCTAGCAGTAATGAAAATGAACATTTGGGAGGCTTCATCCTTCTTCTAAAGTAATTTTAATTTAAAAATCTCATCATTCAAGATTTGCATCATAGAAGTTCTTACAAGGGCGGCTAATAAAGATCCATCATCTCATTAGACTGAAGTGCAGATAGAGATGCTACAATCCGCTTTATCCATTTCAGATGTAACAAATGTATCAATCTGTCTCCATTTACATGTTTGTCTGCTACACATTTGATAGGATCAAACTTGTTTTTTTAACCCTTTAATAACTTGGCCTATTTTGGATCTAAGTACGCAACGATTTTGGGGGGATTTTCACCTTTCAAGTCCTAACTTTTTTTTATTTTTCTGTCAACCGTGAGCTGTAGTTTTTATTGGTACCATTTTTTGGATGCATATAATGTTTTTTGGAGGGCAGAGAGAACAATTCTGCCATTGTTTTTTTCAGTGTTAATCATGCAGCATAAATGATGCAGTAATTTTGCAGGTCCGTATGATTACAACACTATAGAAATTATATATATATCTTTAGTTCTTCCATTTTTACACCATAAAACCCCTTTAAAAAAAAAAAAAAAAAAAAATTTGCATTGCTGCATTCAAAGTCCAATAATATTTTTATTTTGCCATTGATGGGGCTTTATTGATGTTTGTTTTTTGCATGCCAAGCTGTAGTTTTTATTGATCCCATTTTGGGGTACATATGGCTTCTTTGGTCACTGTTATTGCACTTTTTAGGAGGTAAAATGAATAAAAAAACATTTTGGCTCCATTTTTTAGCATTTTATTTTTGTATAGCATTTGTTATGCAAGAAAGAAAATGTGTTTGATTTATTGTATGGGTCTTTATGGAATTGT